>NC_137613.1:26246796-26319296 GCF_963280865.1 Gymnoscopelus braueri | reverse complement strand
TGCTGATGGAGCTGTGTGCAGAACCCCGATGATGACACAGCTGAGTGCAGGCACTGATTAGTGGCGCTAAAGCGCGCGACACGACGTTGTGAGGAGCCATTTGTGCGTGTGCCTGTGTTCGTGCGCGTACAGTATCCTGCCTCCCTGTCTCCCTGACCAATCTTCTCACCATTCCACAGGAGACCCCGCCGCCCGCTCACCCCCCCGCCCCCCCCGCCCCCCCCGCCCCGCCCGCCTCTCTCTCGCTCTCCCTCTGTCTCGTCTGTCCCTGTCCCTGTCAGTAGGAGGTGAGGACATTCACACCATGCCGGCTACACCTCTGCTCCCGCCAAACCTTAATGGACAACTCCTGTCGTCCCGTCTCGCACTCCTTCCCTTTCTGTCCCCGGGCCGTCTCACTCTGGAGGACGACACCTTCTTCTCCGGGCCCTCGCTGGGAGATTTGTGGGAGGAGAGGGCGCCGGCTGACGAGCGGTTGTCGTCACCCCTTTTTGCGAAGGCCTCAAAGACGAGGCGAGGTTCACGAGGTACGGTGTTACGCACGTACCGCCACACAAAGCGCTGTGGAGCGCGACAGGGACCTTCTAATGTGCGAGACATGCGAGTCTAAATGAAACGCTTCTCTCTCCCTCCCTATCCACAAGGCCCCTAACTCTCTCATCTCCCAGTTGTTTTCCTTTGATTCAACACACCAATTAAAAGACTTAGCCTTGCGAGGAGAGTTTAAGTGACAGTCCTTTCGCGTGACTCGCCAGACAATAGCTCGCGTCTGCCTTTGTGGCAGAGGCGAGACAATGGAGAGAGAAATAGACAGACCGAGAGAGAGAGAGAGAGAGAGAGAGAGAGAGAGACAGACTGCGCCGGAAGTTCGTCTGATATCAACAGAGAGACGAATTCAATCGACGGCACGTCGTCGTATCTGATGCAGACATGAGGACTCTCAACTCGGAGACATTGCTTTTGTGTGTCTTATGTGTGCAAATCTGTTTCGGTCTGCAAATGCGCGCGTGCGCGTTTTCCGCCGCTCTAATAACTGATTCCCATCACCGCCTCGCATTGTGTTAGCTGCCTCTCAAGACATAAAGCAGGAAAAGATAAAATATGGTGGCAGAGAGGAGTCCTAATTAATAGTGATGAATATGCAGATTGGGTGGAATCCTCAGGATAGAGGCCTCTGTTCACAGGGAGCTGCGTCGCTGTTTAGACGGCGCTCGGGGACAAAGACTCTACGCTGATAATACAGTCAGACAGTCCATCATCCAACCTCACTTCTCAGCCTTGATTGTGTGCGTGTGTGTGTGTGTGTGTGTGTGTGTGTGTGTGTGTGTGTGTGTGTGTGTGTGTGTGTGTGTGTGTGTGTGTGTGTGTGTGTGTGTGTGTGTGTGTGTGTGTGTGTGTGTGTGTGTGTGTGTGTGTGTGTGTGTGGGGGGGTGTGTGGGGGGGTGTGTGTGTGTGTGTGTGTGTGTGTGACAGTTAGTGTGTGTTGACATATTATTCTATTTGTCAGTCCATCTGCTAGTGCTGTTCTGTATTCTAGCTCAATGGTTCTCAAAGTGGGGTCCAGGGACCCTCAAGGAACCCTGAGGGTCCCCTCCAATTGGACCCTTACAGTTCTCTAACTCTGAGAGCGTACACATGGTTCCATGGGGGTCCTTGAAATGAACAAGGTTTGAGGACCAAGTATAAATATCGGGGACAGAGGTTATACTGGGTCTTTTTTTAAAGTCTGTGTGTGTGTGTGTGTGTGTGTGCATGTGTGTGTGTGTGTATGTATGTGTGTGTGCGCACGCGCGTGCACGTGTGTTTGTCTGTACAGCTTTCCCAAGCCACACGAGTCCCCTATTTGTCGCTCTACGGTGGCTTGTTGTGTGTACGTGTGTGGGATGTAAGAGCAGGTTGTGTGGACATGAATAGTTGGAGCACACGGCCCAGGATGCTCTTTAACTCGGACCACTTGAGAGGCAGTGGAAAGTACCTGGGGTGAGGTAAACAGAGAGAAAATAAACTCTGAGGTCACCAAAGGCCCCCAGGATGACCTCTATACCACAGCAACCATCTCCTCCTCCTCCTGTCTCCTCCTCTCTCTCTCTCTCTCTGTGCGTCCCGCTGCTTTCCCGTCTTAACGTCCCACACTCGATGCCAGCGTTGGCACGCTGTCAAGCCAAGCAAACATCGTTAGGTGTGTGGTTGGTGTGAGCGCTTGTGCGTTGTACACACACACACACACACACACACGTGAGATTGCGTATGTGTGTGAGTGCCCGCGTTTGTGCGTGTTTCTTTTTTTCTTCTTTTTTTTTGGTCAAGTGAGAGCGAGAGAGAGGCATGCCCACGTGAGCCCGTTGAGAGTGCAGTCAAGGGGTGAGTCATGCTGGTGTCTGGTTTAGCCGAGCTCACTCTGATCCAGCTGGCCGATGCACCACCCCGGCCTCGCGGAGACACACCGAACAGTTGGTCAGCATGGTGTGGGCCGAGATAACGCACAGCACTGGGTGTGAACTGTCTCTCTGAGGGGAGGAGGATGGGGGGAGGGGGGGGAGGAGAAACAGACAGGGTGAGAGAGAGAGAGAGAGAGAGAGAGAGAGAGAGAGAGAGAAAGAATGATTGAGCCTGACTGCTTTGGCGTTTGAGGTTAATAAATGACTCTTGCAGGGTCATCAGAGTAATTGTTAATTGAACAAGTGAACGCTACCGAGTAGGGCTCGGGCAATTAAACTGATATATTTATAGACTATACAGTATATATATATATATATATATATCGAAGCCGATATTTAGAACCGATAACCGACTTCATTATGCTCATGTAGGTAGGTTGATCGAATAATCGAGAAGCAAGTATTTCTTTAATCATTATTTTTATTTTCACATATTTAACACATTTAAATAGCCCCTTTATAATCGACTAAATCGATTAGTCTTATTAATCCCTGTTTAGCCGTATAGTCTTGACTAAACCCTATATTGTATATTATAATCGAAGCAAAAGAGATAATCGTGATATCGATTTGAAGTCCTAGGAGGAATGATTGAGCTTGACAGTTGGAGGTTAATAAATGACTCTTCCAGGGTCGTCAGAGTAATTGTGATTTGAAGAAGTGAACGCTACTGAGGAAATGAGTAACCACAGCGAACAAGTCAGTGTTGCCATGTCTGCTTATTATAAGCGACTTTGGGCATGTTTTTTTTTTCTGTAAAATGGCTTGTTAATATTGGTAGTTGTGGGTTGTGTGTTTTTGGGGCTTGTTTCTAAAGTGTAGTTGCTTATTTGGGCTTGCTTCCTAATGTTGTTTAAAACGGTGGTTCTCAAATATTTTGTGCCAGGGACAAGATTTGTGTTGTTGAAATGTTTCAAGTTTTTTTTTAATCTTAGGTATGTAGCGTTAAAGTGGGTAAACAGATTTTGATGCTGTATTAACTCATTTGGCTGGGGACCACCTGTGTGTGTGATCATATAGATACACACGGCCGGAAGCGGAAGGCCTACAAATCCACGCCCACTTTTGACACTCGGGGTCCGTTAGAACGATGAACTGCAGCTCTCAATGCAATCTCTATGAGAGGCATTGTAAAATACCGTCATTTCACTGGTTAACTACTGAGGCTGTAGCGATTTTTTTTTTGTTCAAAAAATCTGTCCCATTTGTTTAATTTGTCCTTTTTAGTGTCCCATATCTTTCATCTCGATATACTACCCACAATATACTATAATATACTCCATCAGTATGTCAAAACCGCTAGCATCGGAGATTCAGAGTTTAAGTGGTCGCATGGTATATACGTCACGGAAGCATCCCTTGAGGTTTTCAATACCCAGAAAACTGGCGAAAGTGGCCGTTTTCAATAGGTTTTGGTCATTATCTCTGGAACAGAAGGTCCAATCTGCTCAGTTCAAAGCTTGTTGGATGCGTGACTTTGAGGACATTAAGCACGCAATGACACATTTTCGGGTTATTATTTTTTTTTTTTAGGGGAGGCGAGGTCTTAGTTGGGCAGGCGACCGCCTCTCCTGCCTCTACAGTGGTAGCCACCGGTCGGCGCTCGGCGCTCGTAAAGACAGTGATGTCACTGAAATGCCCGTCTGCTGTCTACCCTCTGCTGTGTTAGCATTATGGGTAACTCGTTAAAGTGGCAAATTAAATGTGAAACACATCAACTATTAAGAAAACAAGAAGATATGTTGACAAAGACACTCCATACATTTGGAAACATATTTTTATTTAAATCAATATCGTCTCCAGTTAATGTAGGAATATTTCAAAAGTAGGCTAATTCTCATATCCTCTCATAGGGATTGCATTGGCAGCTGCAGTTCACCGTTCTAACGGACCGGGAGTGGCAGCGCTGTCTCAAAAGTGGGCGTGAAATTTGTAGTCCCCGTGTGTATCTATACAGCCCAGACACTTCTTTTGGGACCTCGTTTGTTTCACTCGCACAATCTGGCAACGCTGAAACAAGACTGTTTGGTAACATCAAGCAAAGTTAAAGGGAAACGGGCGCTGTCAGAGTTATTTTCTACAGCATCCCAGTATGTGGCGTTCCAGTGTCAACAACTGTGACACTAGTATAAAGCCTGTGAATTTTATACATTTAGACAATTTTGGTCCTAAACAAGTAATCGTTGCTGGCTGAGACCTGTGTGTTATTTACCGTAATGTAACAGCTAAGAGTGGGCAGTAGACATATAAATATCATTTTGTTGGTGCTTATGTGCAAGCCACCAATGAGCCAGTTCATTTTTAGCATGGATGTCTCAAATGGGAAACACTCCCCCGCACAGTAAAGTCCTCAGTGTTCATTTAGCACCGAAGTATATAGTGCTGAAGGCTGGATGGCGGAAAACGTTTTGTATGGACTGGCATATGATGGACTATTAAATCAATTAAGTAAATTGACCTTTTCTGAGGAAAAGGAAAAGGGTCGCACCCTTTTCCTTTTTTAAATGTTAACAGTTTACTAGGATAACACACAGGCGGTGAGAGCGAAGTGGAATACAAACATGCCAAGCTCCTCAGAGTTAACTAAATGAACACTGAGAATTTGACTGTACTGTGAAGAGCCCTGACTCTGGACTGGACAAATAAATTGTTCATTTTCACTTTTATATTTTCCAACCCAAAAGTAACCCACACTGGCCGTGCTGGAGTAATCTGATTACAATTCAAATGAAATGATCAGTTTACTCGTTGCACGTTGGCCTGCATTTTGAACGCAGCCATTCCTCTCTCTAACTCCATCAAGTGTATGGAGACAAACAGAGCAGGACTGGGATCTGTGCTTCTTGTGTTTGTTTGTTTGTTTGTTTGTTTGTTTGTTTGTGCGTGTGTGTAGTGTGTATTGTATGTGTGTGTGATACTGCCGTCTGTTTTGCAGTCTTTGATTAATTATGTCTCGTCCCTTGTGGCTCTCGGGCTGTTTTCCATTGTCATTATGCTTTTCAGTAACGAGGTAATGTTTTTGCCTCTCTTTTGAATAAAGAAAAACATGCGATTTTGCGTTATGGAATATTCAGTAGAGTTAGTGCCCTTGGATGCATTCTGTTCTCCTTGGCTGAAGATTGGGAATAGTGTGTGTGCGTGTGCATGTGTGTGTGTGCACGTGCGCGTGCGTGTCTCAGGGTTGATGCACTGCAGGGGTCTAAGACCTGAGATGGGATGGGTCTTGTTGTCCTCTGTGAATTATTTAGTATGCGGGGGAATGTGTATGTGTGTATGTGTCTGTGTCTCTGTGTGTGTGTGTGTGTGAGTGCAAACATTAACACCATCACAGGAGACTGAGCAGAGTGCCCTGTGTGTTCTTACGCGTGCACGTCAGTGTTTTTGTGTTCATGTGTGACTTGTGAATCTACACTTTCGAACTACATGGTATCAGCTATGATGAATTGCTTTCCATTGCACTTTTGTAAGTCACAATTCACTGAAAGATGGCATACACGACGTGTGTGTGTGTGTGTGTGTGTGTGTGTGTGTGTGTGTGTGTGTGTGTGTGTGTGTGTGTGTGTGTGTGTGTGTGTGTGTGTGTGTGTGTGTGTGTGTGTGTGTGTGTGTGTGTGTGTGTGTGTGTGTGTGTGTGTGTGTGTGTGTGTGTGTGTGTGTGTGTGTCTCATCGTGATGACTTCAGGTTCGTTCATGCAGAGTTCACAGAAAAGCCCTCAGAAAGTCCACGTAGCCTTACTGTGCTCCTTGAAATCCTACACTAACATCGTTGGTTGGCTGAGAATTTGAACGAAACAAATATTCCAGAAAAAATGGCAGCGGTTGAATGTGATCTTTTTATATAGCCTATGTGTGTGTGTGTGTGTGTGTGTGTGTGTGTGTGTGTGTGTGTGTGTGTGTGTGTGTGTGTGTGTGTGTGTGTGTGTGTGTGTGTGTGTGTGTGTGTGTGTGTGTGTGTGTGTGTGTGTGTGTGTGTGTGTGTGTGTGTGTGAGAGAGAGAAGAGTTTTAATGGGTCTCGCACTAGGCTGTGAGTCTCTGACCTGCTGAACATGCACTCTAACCTCAGCCCCTCAGGCACACACTTGTAAACATATACAGTACAGTCATACACACACACACACACACACACACACACACACACACACACACACACACACACACACACACACACACACACACACACACACACACACACACACACACACACACACACACACACACACACACACACACACAGCCCCAATGCCCCCAGGACCCCTGTAGGTAGCCTGTAGCACTGCATATGTATATCACATCTCGTATTCCGCTATTGACAGACGGTTTTACCCCCTCGTTCTCACGTCATTATGTCAACATGACCTGCAGTGTTCTCACCTCAACACATCTGTTTGTCCAACTTTGTGGTTGTTGCACCACTGCACCCTGATTTTAAATGACATGCCCACCTCCTTTTTTCCCCCTTTCCGTTCCCCTCCTCTCCCTCGCTCTTTAAAAAAGAATACTTTGCCAATGCCGAAGGCCAGGGACGGAGATTATGTTTTCGCTCATGTGTGTGTTTGTGTGTGAATCCGAAGCTAGACCTTTTTAGGTACACTGCCAGTAGGCCATAGCCTGGTAAACCCTCCCTCCGGAAATCTCATTTCTATTTGATTCCAGGAGTGAGTCTGGCCTGATCGCCCATTCTGCAATATTGGCTGCGGGCTGGAGTTGGGCGGGAGTAATACAGTTGACTGACAACCCCTTCAGCCAATGATAATTTTTCCCCTTCAGCCAATCAGCAGTTCACCAGTCTAATGTGACGCAACGGGACTTTTGAGACGTTCATGCCCAAAATGGGTTGCCTTATTCGGATACATGGGTGTCACTGCCCACCCCTACCGGTTCTCTAAATTTTTATTTTTAAATAGGCTTTGTCATGATTAATTGACCACATATATGAAGTTAAACAAGTAAATTCTATCCAAACGATATCTTATAAGTAAATTCCGTGCCTCAAAATAGAAGTTAGAGAGCTTTTTGAAGTAAAAAAATAGCGGAGAATATAGCGGACAAGAAAAAGATGGCTGCCGTTCGTGTTTTGGGCTCACTCGAACTCGCCACCTGATTGGCCAACTGTCGCTGTCAATCACAGAACGATGTGCGACGGCGCTGATAGGCTCGGTTAGCTGGTAATTTCACTAGAAACCCCCACAATGGGCTATCAGGCCAGACTCACTCCTGGAATCAAATAGAAATGAGATTTCCGGAGGGAGGGTTTACCAGGCTAAGTAGGCCATGGGAGACACTTAAATTGAGCTCATGGGTGCTCTATACCAGCACGCTTTTGACTCAATAACTCTTGAATCGTAGGTCGTACATCGAATGTATTTATCTGTGGATTCCTTGTATCATTACACAATTCCCCATTCTGTCCAAAACGCACACAAATTGCTACACATTATCTCTGGCGTCATGTGATGAACATACCATGAATCATACAGATTTTTGATAGTTCATATCGATTGGCTTCCAAATTCCCCTATTTTTACAAAAATGAACACATCTTCCGATTGACCCCCGTTGAATCAGATAGTGGCCTGTTATAGTGTCACCATGAGGCCGTGTCTTCCTTGGTTTTTCCTTGGCCTATTGGGAGTGTGTGCGCACACACCGATCTGTCTAGCGGTTACCTGAGATTAGCTGTTCACAGACGCACAAGATAGACACAAGGGGGCGAAAACATAATCTCCTTCTCCTGGCCGTTCCAGCCTGGCGGACATAAAAAAGATCTAGAGAATCATGTGACAGTGACAATAAACAGTATTTTGATTTTCCATACTGTTTATTTGGCTTTCAAAATTACTGGAACATCCCCCCCCCCAAAATACGCCATAAATCATGAGCACCACATCCATTCTATCTATCCCAAATTAGAATCGCATGTTGAGGGCCCTCCATAGAGCACACCTACAAAAGCGCTTTCACTTCTGCCCGTAGGGGGCACTACAGATGGGAAAAGTTGAACTGTATGTCATAGAAACTCTTATTTCCCCCACAGCATCCTCGGGTCCTGACCCCTGACGGCTGCAACCCCAAGACTTACACAGCCCTGGGTAGGCCACCTGGCCTGGTGGAGATAGGAGCGCTTTCCAGTTTATACACATAATATTTTCTCGCCTGCCCGAGGCTGTCTTTCTGCCCCGTTACCAGCCCAACCCGTCAACATGTTGGCATACAAACACCATTTTTAAAAAAAGCAAAAACAACCCCTGGAATATGACTGGAGTATGGAATCACTTAATCTCTCACGGTGGATGAGTCTCCAATCCCCCAGAGAGAGAGGGAGAGAGAGAGAGAGAGAGAGAGAGAGAGAGAGAGAGAGAGAGAGAGAGAGAGAGAGAGAGAGAGAGAGAGAGAGAGAGAGACCATGGAACACTGTGCTCATTTTGACAGGGACAGATGGTGAGGGCAGCTTTGGTGTTGCACACTGCCTCTCTCCCCATCAACCCTTTCTCACACACACACACACACACACACACACACACACACACACACACACACACACACACACACACACACACACACACACACACACACACACGCACACACGCTCGGCCAGATGATTACCTCATCCTGTTTATGCAGTGATGGTCTTGTGTGTGTGTGCACTGTGTTGGGCTAAGCTAGTTGGTCATTAGACTAATCTTTTGTCTCTCCTGCGTTATCTGTGTTTTTCATCTCAGCATGTCGGTAGGATTAACAGGGGGCTCCCGATCTGGCGCTTCTGTGGCTGTTTGGCCAGTTTTAAAGTGCTTGTGTGTGTGTGTGCGCGCGTGCGTGCGTGTGTGTGTGTATTTGTGAGGGACAAATGTCCGCACATGTATACTGTAGTTTAGTAGAATGTATACTTGCAGCACACCAGTGTCACGCAATGAAAATAGCCGATCTACAAGCTCATAACGCGTCGCACTGCGACACGTTGTGAGCTGGTAGATCTGCTGTTTTCTGCTTTAGGGTTAGGGGAAAAAATATGAAAATGAAAATGCCATCCAAAGATGTTGATGTCCTCACAAGTATATAGTAATACAAACACGTGTGTGTGTGTGTGTGTGTGCGCGCGTGTGTGTGTGTGTGTGTGTGTGTGTGTGCGTGTGTGCGCATGCGTGAGTGAGTGACCTTGCACACATGCATGTGATGTGCATTCTCTCGTTTCTCTTATTGAGTGATTTTCTTTTAAAGTTTCTCCTCCCCTGTGCAAGCCACCACACACAAACAAGCTAAATTTCACGCCATTTATCTGTTTAAAAGTCTATAAAAGAGTGCGAGTCACAGGGTAGGGGGGGGGGGGGTACACCGCATGACATTTTCACATTCCGGGATCTAATCAGCTTAAATTAACCGCAATTTTATTTTCTCACGGTTAAATGATTGCGGCTCTAGCCTCGGAAAATTCAAAACACGATCAACGTCAGAGAGGTGAACCGACCCCACGCATTCCAGGTTCGTATCGTTCTCAGACTTGGACTTGTTGACACGAATGCCGATCCGACGCTTTGCTTCGCTGCTTTGTGGAACGCCGGTCCGCCGTGTGATGAGCGATAGACAAAATACAGACTGCAGAAAGGAGAGACAGACAGACTGAAGCGAGAGCCGCGTTGATTCCCCCCGTTCAATGTTGTGGCACAGAAACCAGAGTGGGTCTGACCCTGGTCAGGAATGTGCCCTCAACATTTCACCAGTGTTAATTTAACTCTGTACATGTAACCAAATGGGCCAAAAATATTAACACTAACAAGGATTGTACTGTGCTTTCACATATATGGTGGTTCTCAACCTTTCCTGAATCCGGGCCCACTTGAAAATGTCAAAAGCCTTCGCGGCCTTCGCGACCACTTAACACGGCAGCCTTCCAGCCTTCCTTGTGTTCGTGTGTAAGCAAGAAAGTGGGGGGGGGGGGGAGAGAAACATGGAAATCTAGTGTCCATCATCATACCACACACACGCATTGTTTAGATTGTCTTGTAGACAAAATTGATTCACCCATGCACACACGCACGTACACGGTCCACGAAATGCACACTAACAGCCCGCCGCCGGCGGCGTCTTCTCGGCCGTGTCTGCTTGTGATTCCAGCCAGCGTGAGAAGACTAGCCCAGAAGGCCACAAACAGCCTCACTGTAGTCATACCGACCACGTGAAGGCAATCAAAACAATGACTATAAATACTTGTGTGATGGAATGCCGACTTCCATGCGCTCCTTGACCTCGGGGGGATGAAGGAGGGGGGAGGGGGGGGTTAGGGGGGTAGCGTTCATGGTTTCTTCTCTGCCCTCCAAGTTGTGTCATCGCATGTTCAGCGCAGACTCAGGGATTCAGCGTCGGACGATTTGTGTTTTTACAACAGAACTTTTTTCCTTTTTTTACGTGTGTGTGTGTGTGTGTGTGTGTGTGTGTGTGTGTGTTTATGTTTATGTTTGTGCGTGTGCGTGTGCGCGTGCGTGTGCGTGTGCGTGTGCGTGTGCGTGTGCGTGTGCGTGTGCGTGCGTGCGCCCGCCCGCACGCATGCACGCACACGCCCGGGTTATCCCGCAAACTACTGGTCCGATCTCTGCCAGGTGTCTTGCCAGTAGGCCCAAGAAGTAAATCCCCAAATATTTGGAATACTGGGAGTCAACAGAGAGGAAAATAAGTCAATATGATGTCACAGTGTCAATATTACATCATCAACGTGATGTCCTATCCACATGGAATCCCGCTTGCGGTTATTAGACCCAATCTTGGTTTTTTTTTCTGACGACTGCACAACATTTGCAGACCTACAAGCTCGCACAACGACTGTTTGTACGTCTGTTATTTTTGGCCCGCGGCACGGTCGTACGGCGTTGCATAAATCGGGCTCAAGCGGTATCTCCAATTGTTCCCAGTACATTCAGGGTCAGTCGGTGCTGACTCAGGGTTAGGAGCTCTATTCCCAGGGCAGAGATGTCATGTTCTGCACCTTTAATTGCTGCACAGCGAGGTATATTGTCTGCCTGCTCCGCCCGTGTCCTTGTGTTAAGTGGTGTGTGTGTGTGTATGCGCGTGCATGTGCATTGTTATACTTGGAAGGCACTTATCAGTTGTGCCTTTTATTCCCAGAGTGTTTTCTATTTAATCAACACTTGGCCTTGTTGCCAGCACCGAGAGTAGATGCGGTGAAAACACACTTTTGCTCCACTCTCTCTCTCTCTCTCTCTGTGTGTGTGTGTGTGTGTGTGTGTGTGTGTGTGTGTGTGTGTGTGTGTGTGTGTGTGTGTGTGTGTGTGTGTGTGTGTGTGTGTGTGTGTGTGTGTGTGTGTGTGTGTGTGTGTGTGTGCGTACTCTCTTTCTATCTCTCTTGCCATCACTCTCCGCTGCAATAGTGCCCTTTTCAAAAGTTGACTTTGTCACCCCGATTTGATAAAAAGCTCAGTCGGCAATCCCATTAGAGAAACTCTAGTTTGCTTAGCGCACGGACACAGTAAAATCCTTGGTCCTAGTTTAACTCAGAGTGCAAAACTAGGACTCTTAAGGGTCAAACTATGCACTCTTGAGTTAAACTTACACTGAGGATATTCGCTGTGTACGCTGTCCTGAGCGTTATGAGTCATATAGAGGTCTATAGGTCTATTTGAGCCGAGTGTTTTAGCTGCGTTTGCATGCATACACGAAAGCCCAAAAATACTTCTGGGCTTATTGCCATTCCTGACAGATATGGCCAGGCCCCAGGCCAGTGTTTTTGTAGAGAGATAACGAGGGAGAGAGAGAGACTAAGAGACACAGACACAGAGAGAGAGAGAGAGAGAGAGAGAGAGAGAGGAAGAAGAGAGCTAACGCTAACATGGGAACAGCGCCAAGGTCAGTTTAGGATACACACTGATCCAGAGGTGAACGACCCGCACTCAGGTGACCTCATATTGACTTTAGAGTTTTATGGCGTGGCGGAGTGTTGTGTTTATGTTTTAAAGAAGAAAATCACGTTCACAGTTAGCATTACAGTATGTGTTTATGCATGTGTGTGTGTGTGTGTGTGTGTGTGTGTGTGTGTGTGTATCTGTGTTGTCTTGGGAAAGATAACCCTCGCCTCTTCATCGACGGCATGCTGTAAACAAGTTTGCTTTCTACGCCCTGTGTATACTATCAGTACAGTACTACTGCTGACACATCAGTACTACTACCAGGAACTTATTTGAATGAATAAAACATTATTTAACCAAACTGTATTGTGGAGTATGTTAATACAGTATAACTAGCACATTATGTCTCCAGTGGTTGGAGATGATATACCTACTCTTTCCATTGAGACATCTAGATCTTTTGTCAGATTCCAGCTGGAGCCCTCATTCAATGGCGTTTTGATTATGCTGGCACCTCTTGGTTCTCCGACACCTCAGGTCACTAAAAACGAAACTTACTACTCGGCCTAAAGCCCATGAACCACCTAATTCCAACACGCTTTGCTAGTTTGGGATGGCTCAGGGTATGGCTCAGGGTTTACTCAGAGGATCACATACCTGTCTAACAACTTCTCCAGAATGAGTGACACCCACAGGCACAACACCAGAGAGACCACCTCCAATATGGCACCTCCCAAATTTAGCACAGAAATAAGGGCAAAATAATGCCACCATAATGGGGAATGCCCTGTCATCATCCATTAAACAATGTGAATCACTGGCTTCTTTCAAAACTGGCCTGAAAAGTACATCTTTCAGAAAACTACAAGCGGAGATGGATATTAAATCCCCTTGAAATGAGGGGACATACACTGCTGCCCTTTTTCCTTTTCCTTCTGTAAATATAGCTATTTGTATTTGTTGTTGACATGTATTAATGTGTTGATACTCTATGCTGTGTTGATGAATTGAATATAGGACCACAATGGAAACAGATACCCAGGACTTTTTTTGTGTTATCCATTTAGCCCAAGTGTTTTACTGTACTTCTGTGCTGTTTTGGCGAATAAAGTATTCAATCAATCAAAAAAGATCCTGGTGTCGGGTAGGACGCCTACTAGGTTACAGGTAGTACTGTCTGAAGCTCATAAAGCAGGGATTCTGTGTTGCATGAGCGGTGGATGTTTGGGACCCCGAGTTAAAATCTCTGGTAGGACATAAAACTTACAGTATTTGCAATAACGGACTGCAGCTTAAAGTGCATTAGATTAGTGAGACGGTGGCATGAAAATAGCAGATCAACAAGCTCACGACGAGTTGTGTTGTGGCACGTTGTGGGCTTGTTGATCCGCTATTTCTGACACTCAAGGTGACACGCCGTCCATTGTAAAGCACACTACACGCTTTCTTAAGGCCCTGCAGTGCACATCAGCACAGCTACAGCATCCAGCAGCATCCACTGGTTGAGATGATCGCTCGTCAGCTCACAAGTGTTGACAGCCAGCTGTATCTGTGAGTCAGAAGCGCCCGTGGTGTGTTCAGCTTCGTGGTGTAACACGCAGCATATTGAAAATGATTCTGTGATTGATTACGGCCCCCGTCTGGCTGATTGAGCGTAGCCTCAGGTCTCCGTCTGCTCCTGCATAAACAGATCCCTGGGTCTGTTTTGTTATTATTAATTCACGCTGCTTCTTCCACTGAAGAAGAGGAAGACGAAGGAGAAGAAGCAACCGATGACTTGTTTACACTTTCTGGCCCCTGACGAAGACCCGGCCTACTTTAACAACTTCAAGTGTACTTTCTAATGGAGTTTGAAGTGGATGTTTGCATGTGTGTTTGTGTGTGTGTGTGTGCACGCGTCTGTGTGCATATTTACTGTACGCGTATGCGCATACTGTAAGTGTGTGTGTGAGGAGAGGAGGGGGGTTTCATGCGTGCAAAATTCCTTTGCATGTATAATGCAGAACTCTTCAGCTACAGATCCATATATCGTCCTGAGGCCTGAGGGAGAGAGATATCTTTAGCAGCTCGCAGCAACTTGGCAATAGTGATGGCTGCGTCCGCGCATCCATGTGCATTTTTTAGCTACCGTCCACGCTGTGTGTGTGTGTGTGTGTGTGTGTGTGTGTGTGTGTGTGTGTGTGTGTGTGCGTGTGTGCGCTTGTGCATGCGAGTGTGGGAGAGAGCCAGAGAGAAGCGCAGAGGGACAGCTTCCATTTGCTGGCCTGCTGCGTGGAAGATATACTGCCTTCTAGGACGTGACCCCCTTTGCCTCCGATATCTCCATCACTCGCAGTCAACACACAGACAAAAACGTTATACAGACAAGAACCAGATACGAACAAGTGGTGGACAGTAACAAAGTACATTTTACTTCAGTACTGTACTTAAGTATATTTTTTCTGTACTTTTTCTGTACTAGTAATGATACTTTTCTGTATCATGACTTTCACTTCACTACATTTCAAAGACAGATAGGGTACTTTTGACTCCACTACATTTCTAGGAAGTGTAAAAAGTACTAGTATTTTTTTATAAGCAAGTACTCCAGTACTTTAACTCAAGTACAAATTTGACTGAGGAACTTTCACTTGTAGTTAGAGTAATATTTGACTGGAGTATCTATACTTTGACTCAAGTACTGGAGTTGAGTACTGGATACAGAAACAAGAACACAGGCAGATAACAAGTTGTGTTAGTTGCTCATTACGCCTTTTAAAGCTTCAGCTTAAAGTAGTAGGTTTTAATGGGGTTACACAGTAATCCCATGTGAAAACCATATCAGTGGTCGTGTGTCTTAAAAAGCACAACAGTTGCGTTAATTGTTAACATGAGCGATGGAATGCCTCTGTTTGCCTGTCTGTCCCCACAACTTGACTTCTCTGTCACTCATCTGGTTAATTCAGTGGGGTGGGGGATGACGACATGTGCACATCTCTGGTTAAATGGATGTGGAATGGATGTGTGTGTGTCTGTCTGTGTGTGTGCGCGTCTGCGTGTGCGCGTCTGCTTCATCCACAGTCCTTTTTTTTTGTCGCTACACTAACAGCCCTGTAGCAGAAGAGATAGTAGCCAAAGATTACGATGTAATTACACGCCACTTTCTACTCCATCTCTCTGCCCGAGAGAGAGAGAGAGAGAGAGAAAGAGAGAGAGAGTGTGTGTGTGTGTGTGTGTGTGTGTGTGTGTGTGTGTGTGTGTGTGTGTGTGTGTGTGTGTGTGTGTGTGTGTGTGTGTGTGTGTGTGTGTGTGTGTGTGTGTGTGTGTGTGTGTGTGTGTGTGTGTGTGTGAGAGTGTGACACAGTTCCTTGGTGAGTGGGAGATTGAAGGAAGAGAGAGGTAAGGTAGAGATAAGACCATGCTTTCACTAAGCGTGTGTGTGTGTGTGTGTGTGTGTGTGTGTGTGTGTGTGTGTGTGTGTGTGTGTGTGTGTGTGTGTGGGTGGGTGGGTGGGTGGGTGGGTGGGTGGGTGGGTGGGTGTGTGTGTGTGTACTTGGCCACACGTGCCCGCCCGCCCGCCAGCAACCTAATATAATATAATTCCGGCCACACTCTGCCGGTGAACCTGCAATCCCCAAAACCTTTCACCCTGCCTCCCCATGTTCCAATGACAGGGAATGTTTTGACTTGAGATTACCCCGCCCAGCTTTCATTGGCTGTCTGTCGCCATAGTAACATATGGCCTATTCCTCAGTGCCCCCCCCCCCCCCCACACACACACAAGCAACAGACATTAGGATAATCCGCTCGCTCATTTAAATGTAAAGTCAGCAAAAGGAGAAAAAAAAGACTTGCTCTGGCAAAACTCTGATGTGTGTGTGTGCACCGGGGTGTGAGGATGCTCAATTTGACTCCTTATTTACAGCATTTATGTGTTGATCCTTTGGTCCCATGTGGAGCTGTCCATGTCTGGAAGATAATTTGCAAAAGGAAAGAAAATAATAACAGGTTTTTGATGGCTTCAAGATTTATTTTCCTCTGCTCTTCCTTCCTTGCCCCCCCCCCCCCCTTCCCCCGTATTCACTCTTCTGGGTTTTATCGCGTTCCCCCCTTTCTTCTTTTTTGTGACGTTTTTAGGTCACCCCTCGTTCCCTTTCATCACAGTGTTTTTCACTGTGTGCTCTCTCAGGTGAGCTGGAATGTGGGAACAGGGTCGCGAACCCCTCTGGGAACAGATGAGGGAATGATCTGTACGCTACGCTCTCGCTGGCTGTTCTTTGAAGACGGGGAACGTCAAGCAGAAGCAGACAGCTGTCAGACATACCCACACATAAACACACATAAACGCACGTACACACACACACACACACACACACACACACACACACACACACACACACACACACACACACACACACACACACACACACACACACACACACACACACACACGCAAACACACATACGCTCACACGTGGATACACGGCCACAGTTCACCTGTGCAAGAGCACATCGCTGCGGTCGGGCAGAAACCGTGTATCTCCATATTTCAACGTTTTATGTTTTTTCATAATGAATGTCCTACTTCATATTAGTGTCACACAAAAGTAGTAACAAATATATATAATTTTTGAGTAGCCAATCATTCTTTACCCCCTTTTTCTCCCCAATGTAGTTGTTATGCCATTTGATTCCTCCCCACACACATTTATGTGTCGTCACTGCTGTCGTGTCCAACTGACTCACCTGCCAGTGAGGAGCCCCCACCGGGAGGACGTAGAGCCTTCGTCCTACTCCTCTCGCCCAACACTCCCCGCTGACAGGTGCCGCCCCCAGCCCGTAGGATTACGCGCAATGACCAATATCACCCTCCCCGGCCGGCTTTCCTCCCCCGAACGGGGCAAACAAGGGCAAATTGTGTTCGTATAGACGCCCGGCTAAGCCGGATGCACCACGGTGGAATCGAACCCACAACCACTGTGGTGGTGGGCAGGGACTTTACCACTGCGCCACCCGAGCGGCTCTATTTCAGATTATATTTTTGGGCGGTGAAATATTATATTATTATATATTTTTTTTTCACCGCCCCTATAAGTGAGGTTTGGATATTTGTACAACAAATCCTGCGCTGTGATTGGCCAAAAATGTACCCCGCCTAACCCTGCACCGTGATTGGCCAATCACAGTCTATTCAGGACTGTGATTGGCCAGTGTCACATGACACATGTGCATAGCCCTATATAAGAAACCACAACTTTAAAAAAAAACGTAAAATGTTTTTTTTTAAGTTATGGTTTCTTCCATCATAAAGAGTGTTTCAATAAATGTATTTATTTTTTGTACATGATTGGTTGACTCCATTCAGTATTGTGATTAGCTAGCAAGACACTTCACACAGGGTGTGATTTTTTAAGTGAAAGTGGTTATTGTGTTTTATAAATATTTAACCAATGAAAAGTATTTATGAGCTTGCGACTAAATAATATTGGATCCATTGGAAGACGAGTAATTTTTTCCTCATTTCGTGAAAAGTAGCAGTTTTTCAGACATACAAGGTTTTGACAACATATCTCCTGAACTGCTGCGCCGGTCCATCCATCCTGGATCTGTCAGAATGTTGACACAAGACGAAGGGGAAGACCTCCCCAATCAGCAGGAGCGAGAGAGGCAGACGATGAGGAGAAAGACAGAGAGAATACGGAATGAAGTGATCAGGGAGTTCCGCGTTTTCACCAGATCAAAAGATTTACAGGGGATTGTTTTGGAGCTTGTAGCTATGGGTGGAAGTGGGTGTGCTTTGATATGGAGGTGGGTGTCTGTTGAGGTGCAGGTCAGTGTTGCCAGGTTTTGCGAGAGAAATGTGCAACCAGGTTTATGAAAACAAGCCCAAAAAATGCGATTCGGTCACACAAGCACTTTAAACCTATATCCATCGGATGTTTAAAAATAGCCAATCTACAAGCTCACAACGCGTCGCCATGCGTCGTGTTGAGACTTTGTAGATCTGCTATTTTCACAAAATTCTTAGGGAAAAAAGTTAAAATGTATGAATATTTCTTTAAAAACACAAATCTGGTGCGGGGTCCCTGGCTCAAAACTATTTTTATATGGGGGGTCCGTGGACAAATATATATACATTTGGGGGGTTTCCTTGACATGAAAATGTTCGAGAACCACTGGTTTAAACAACATTAGGAAGAAAGCCCAAAATAAGCAACTACACTTTAGAAACAAGCACAACCCGCAACTACCAATATTTGCAAGCAACTATAGAAAAACAAGCCCAAAGTCACTTATACTAAGCAGACACTAATGCAACACTGGTGCAGGTGGGTTTTAGTGGTTGGTGCAGGTTGGCATGCATGGTTTGAGGGGTACAGATGAGAATGTTGTAAAAATGAAATCAGCGTCGTCATCGTCGTCCCCACACACACACGCACACACACACACACACACACACACACACACACACACACACACACACACACACACACACACACACACACACACACACACACACAGACACACAGACACACACACAGGCCGGCGTACACATACCACTGTAATCACGCATGTAATAAACACGCTGGCTCATGAGAACCCTCCCGGTGCCACTGTGTCACGTCAACACACAGGCATGTAAACATACCGACAGTCACGCAAACATATTGACCCAATCACGCATTCACATGCCCTGTGTGTGTACACTACATCAGTGGTTCTCAACCTGTAGGTCAGGACCCCAAGCGGGGTCCCCACATGATTTTGGGGGTGGTCCTCAGATGACAGTGAAGCGACAATTTAAGGACTTTTCAGACTTTATTGATACCTAAGAAAAAGAAGGGGAAAAAAGACCATTACTGCATCAAAAGTAATCAACAAACTACAGTATAGGCCTACTATACAAACTGGTCAAACATTGGCCAAATTGTCAAATAACATAAGAAAGAGGCAACAATTGTGAAAATAGTTGATCTACAAGCTCACAACGTCTCGCAGCGCGAGGCGTTGTGAGCTTGTAGATCTGCTATTTTCACAATATCTATCTATGGAACCGAGTCAAACTAAATGTAATGCCTCAAGTCCTACAACTCCAGTGCTTGTCAGGGTGTTGGGGGGGGGGGGGGGGGGGGGGAGTCCCCAGTTAAAATATGATTATTTTGGGGGGTCGCGGCCTGAAGAAGGTTGAGAACCACTGTATTACATAACTGTATGTACATGAACCCATCATTCTCACCCCAAGAAGTCAAACGGGTGACTTCTCGGGACGGACGTCCCAAGAAGTCAAACGTTGAATGAAAGGGGGGGGCAAATACGGCACTAGGAGGGATATGAGTTACGATTCTGTCCCTATTGGGACATTAACTCCAACGGCTTGAGCCGCTGAGTCTTCACAACGCTCGGCTCAAGTCCGCTTTAGACAGAGCGCCTACATCGTTTTAACAGTTTTTGGCCGGACCCGTCACCCATTTACGTCTTGGGTTTGAGAACTGCACTTCTGCATTCCTGGAGTGCAGAAGTGCCCCCGTCCAGTCACCGTTTGACTGGAAGGGTACCCCCTTCCAGTCACCTTTTGACTTCTTGGGATGTCCCTCCCAAGATGTCACAATAATAATAATAATAATACATCAGACTTATATGGCGCTTTTTTTAGTACCTAAAGTCGCTTTACAAAACAAATAAACAAAATAAACAACTTTATTGGAGCGAAAAAGTTAAAAGGCTAAAAACATCAAGCTAAGACTAAGAAGCCGAAAGTGAGATTTGTTTTGAGTTAGACGGGGAAAGCAAGTCTGAAAAGGTGGGTTTTGAGGGAGGCTTTGAACACGGCAAGAGTGGGGGCGGCTTTGATGTGAGGTGGGAGTGGGTTCCAAAGGGAGGAGGCTGCAACTGAAAAAAACCCAGGTGCGTTTGTTTGTTTTTTTGGGGAGGTCCAGGAGGTTGGCATCACCAGACCTGAGGGAGCGGGAGGGGGCGTGGCAACGAAAGAAACTATTAGCATTTTGGGGAGTGAGACAGTGTTGTATAGTATAAACACATTCCAATTTTATCACCGACTAAAATCATGACTGGATTAAACTAAGAGTCTCTGAAATCATACCAAAATCATGGCTGGATTAACTCCCATGTGACATCAACTCATCTAAGCCATATTTCACTGATGATCAAACAGCTTAATCTGAGCCATTAATCTCATCCTAATATTCCAGTAATCTGGTCTCCAATCCAAACCATAACAGACTCAATAACAGCCGTTTGTTTACCTTTGTGGGATGTTTTTCTTTGGCATCCCCCCCCCCACCCCCCGATGGATTTGCGCATAAAAGGCTGTGCCAGTGACACCTGCGTGTGTGTGTGTGTTAGCGTGTGATGTGTGGTGTGCGAGTATGTTGTTTTTTCCCTCCATTGCATAACTATTTTCCAGTAAATATTCTCAGCACAGGACAGCTGTTTCAGGCACCATGACTCAAATACTGGCAACTGCAGTTTTGTCGCACACAAACAGACCCACACAGACACACTGGTCTGTATTACTATACAGTACTTGTGAGGACATCAAACTTTTAGGAACGGCAGTTTTATAAATGCTGTTTTTAGGAGAAACTAAAAGTCCCCTAATTAGGGAGCTACAGTGTGCGAACTTTTATGTTTCTCCTATGTTTGTCGTTTGAAGTTCAGCACCTGCCTTTAAATGGTCTACGGATGTGTGTGACCTCTTTTGATCCTCACAAATAACATTTATTTGGCCATTTTTAACCCTAATCCGAAAGCCTAAGTTATACTTAGTTGGGTGCAGATGTCACACAACTAAAATAGCTGAGCTACTACGAAGCTTGTAGATCTGCTTTTTTTATGGTGCCCGACACTGGCGTGCCACTATACTTTAAGTATAAATCAGCCATAACTCTAACCATAGTCTTTTCCTAATCGTAAGCCTAACACTAAAAATCTTTGTTTCAACCATAAAACAACCATTTCTCTTGTCAGGACCAGGAACATTTTCTATATCTCAAATTCTTCTATTCTTGTGGGGACATTTGGCCCTCACAAGTACAGTAATACTTGTATAGTGTACACACTCACACGCACACATACAGACCATGGGCAAAGCCACGTGTAAACAGAGGCTTAAGGACTTCTCATCATCAAGTCCACTACAGTTTCCTGTTAAGGTCAACGCTTACAATAAATACTCGACAAAACACATTATTCATTATTCGTTCTGAAGTGCACTCTCCCTGATTAAATCAAAAGTGTACACAGTAAAAGAAATCCCCAGCATTGGTTTAACTCTGAGGGGTGCAAACACTGACGGATTTGACCAGCGCACCATCTGCACTGTAGTGTACGTTTGAAGCAGAACCTAATTCCATAATCAGATCAGGTCTTCGGTCGCTGGCGGCAGCGCTATAGCCGGGATCACACGAGGAGAGAGAGAGTTGACGATGAGGACGACGTCTGATGAGGATGATGATGAGGGTCAGTGAGTGTGAGATTGGGGGAAGTGGAGAGGTGGACAGGCCAGAGAGAGAGAGAGAGAGAGAGAGAGAGAGAGAGAGAGAGACATGTATTGGAGTGTTGATAGATGGCAGGACAGACAGAGAGAGAGAGAGAGGGGGAGAGTAATGGGGGTCGGTGATGGAAGGGGGCAGCAGAGCTTTAGAATTGGGGAGAAATGGGGCGGGGACTGGATGGAGAGGCGCATGGTAGGGGGGGGGGGGCTGAGGGGAGAAACAGGAGGGGGTGCAGATAGAGTGTCGGGGGGGGGGGGGGGGGGGGGGGGGGTGGCAGGAGAAGTGGGCTATAACTGAGTGTGTGTGTGTGTGTGTGTGGGTGTGGGGAGTGGGCAGGACCAAAAATGGGAGGGGGTGATGTCGGTGGTGGTTGATTCTGTGCAAAAAAAGGGGGTGCGTTTTTGCTCACACACACACACACTCACACACACACACACACACACACACACACACACACACACACACACACACACACACACACACACACACACACACACACACACACACACACACACACACACACACAGGACAAACAGTGATTTCACTAGCCTGTGAAATCACTTCTGGCTTGCAAGAAGAAGAAAAAAAACTAATTCTGGAAGCGTGATTCCTCTGAGAGAAATATTTCAAAGCTCTGTTGATGGAGGGCCAGGGGCCACTCCTGATGGGGGCGGGGCTTGAGGGGCGGGGGGGGCACAGGGCCACACGACGGGCCAGAACAGGCAAGCCAGGAGGGATGAGGAGAGACGAGGTGAAGGAGAGAGGGAGAGAGGTCTGATTAAGCAATGGGGAGGGGGGAGAGCAGGGCTGAGGAGAAGGAGAGAGGAGGTTGGAGAGGCCAGGGGCGAAGAGGGAAGGGGGGTGTCGGGCGGGCGGACGGGGGGAGGTTGATGAGGTACCCCATCTGCACCATCTGTGTCAGATCCCACGACCCCATTCTCCCCATCGAGCGTCCAATGACAAACCTCCTGATGGCCACAGACCAGCGGCCTGTGTCCCAGTTCAGAGCAGCCAGCACGTCATTCTGATAAGTTACCAGAAAATGATCCCGCCGCCTCCCAATGCTCATTTCAGCTTAATGAAATGAAACGGTTTGATTCTATCAGTACCCAGGGGGGTACCCAGCCAGTCAGGACTCACTCACAAACACTGCAGTTGCTTTTTTTCACAGCAGTTCCTACATTTTCATCGGGCAAAAAAAAAGAATCCATGTGACGGCATGACTTGATTATCCAACACTCCCTTTGTCTTATAAATATATATATATATATATATATATATATATATATATATATATATATATATATACTATATATATACTATATATATACTATATATACTATATATCTATATATCTATATATATAATATTATATTTGATGGAATTTATGTGCCTATTCATCCTTCCATCCGCCTGCCTGCCTGTCCACTTATATTATATATATATATATATATATATATATATATATATATATATATATATATATATATATATATATATATATATGTTTATCCCAGTTTTACCTTATTAATTTTCTAAACCACATACAAATGTCACAATGTCACCAAATAAATCCCCTTGCTTGTTCCTAATCTGTCTGTCATATACTGGGAGCACTTTGGCTGATACAAATCGCGGCCCAGCGTATGTAACACAGCATTGTGTACTGAGGCGTACATCTATATTATAGGGTCAAACCCTATAAGATTGTATAGTAGGCTTTTCCTCCTCTATCCCTGTTTTTCATCCAGCATGCGGCCCCCAGTATGCGTACATTAATAACACACAGCATGGATAATTCTGCTTGATCCAAGCCCCCTGGGGGGGTGAAAGGCCGTATGGAACAACGAGGCACTCATCAGTCGTAATGTGATGACCGGTCCAGGATTTAGAATAAAAGGGTTTGATTCGATCATATGGTCAGCGCTGATTAATCTGCCTTGCGTATGGTTTTGATTATTTTCTTCCGTTTTTTTATTCTGTGTGAGAAGCAATACGTATGTGTTTGTGTGTGTGTTTTGTTCTTGTGTGAATCCAGAAGGTATTTTCTCAGTACAGCCCACCTGCCCATATTTTGTGTATGTGTGCACACCAGTGGTAGAAAAAGTACTCAAAGGTAAAAGTATCGATACTGCAATGTAGAAGTACTCTAGTTACAAGTAAAAGTCCGGAATTCAAAATTTACTTTAGTAAAAGTACAAAAGTATTGGTATCAAAATGTACTTAAAGTACCAGAAGTAAAAGTACTAAAATGTAAATAAAAAACGATGCGACGCATTGAGAGCTTGTATATCGTCTATTTTCAAATAGCCTAAGTATAAAATAGGGCTAAAGTGGTTAATGCATGTTTTATAGTGTAATCATTTATATCTGCAAAGTAACTAGTAACTAGACGCGTCGCAATTCTGGGAAATTGCAAAGTGTGGTTGCGCCGACGCCGGTCGCGGCCGCGGGGACTCGAGGAATACGCCTGGAGGAATACCGTCGGAGGCCACGCGACATGCAATTCGAATTCGGTGCCGATCGGATCCCGCGTTCGTGACACGTGCCGTTTCTATTTGAGGAAATAGGCCCCTCCCACTAAAGAAACAGGCCCCTCCCACAAATGTAGCGGGCCAATGACATCGTCATATCACTCCTGAGATCACTTGTATTTCATTTTGAGAGAACTGATCCCCCAAAAATCATGTTTTTGTATCAAGCGGTTACATTTTGCGCATTTGTGGTGCCCCCTATGGATCAAAGTGGAAATGCTTTTGAGGATTTGTTGAGTGAACCACCCTTGACATGTGATTCAAATTTGGAATGGACGTTCTGTTCGTGATTTTTGGCGTTTTTTATAAAACAGGCCCCTCCCACTAAATTTGGAAGCCAATTACGGACGAACGGTATGGACTATCAAAATTCCGCTTGGATGTGTTTATCGCATGGGTTCAGAAATCATGTGTACCAATTTTTGGGAGATTTGGAAAAAATATGTGGGAAAAGGAGCTAAAAGTGTGTTTTGAAGAAAATTCTAAATGGCGGAAAATATATCTAGACGCAAATGGGCGTGGCCAATATAGGGAGTTGCGTCATGACCCAAGCAATCTAGGGGGTAACACATTTTTATTCTACGATCTACGGTTCAAGAGTTATAGGCCAAAACGTAAAGTGGGCTTTTATAGCGCCACCATGTGGCCGAATGATATAATTATTTTTCTAATAATTTCACATTAAATTATGAACCTTGTAACTCTAGCCCTTACGGTTTTTGAGAAAAAAATACTTGAATTTGAGTTTTTTCATTTTCCCATTAAAGTGGATGGGGAAATTTAATGCACTAATAAATCAATATCAATTAAACTATACAACCTATCTCTTAGCAAAGTACAAGCCCTGCATTCCAGGTGAAGCCGGTCATTTTGACATATGGCACGAAATTGGGAAAAATAAACTGTGGGAGGAGTAGCACAGCAAAATAAAGTGTATCTAGAATAAAGTGTATTTATAACAATAGTCTGGTTGCCCTGTTAGGGCAACCACACTAACTAAAGTTGTTCTTTCGTTTCTTCATAAGAAACTTACTTATGGGATATCATCGCCCTCTGGCGATGATATCCCACAAGTAAGTTTTTTACTACGAAACTAAGAAAACTGGGGTTACCTACGTAACCCCTAGTTTTCAAATAATCGTAGTGGAGTAAAAGCACAATACTTGCCTCTGAGATGTAGTGGAGTAGAAGTAAAAGTATAGACAATTGGAGATACTCCAGTAAAGTAAAAGTACCTCAAAATTGTACTTTAAGTACAGTACTTGAGTAAATGTACTTAGTTACTTTACACCACTGGCACATACATATAGAGTATTTATTTTGTCAGAACCATTTCTGCATATGGAATTGAGTGGGAGTGATTTGTTTTGAAGTGACAGATGAACGGACACTGTCGATCTGTCTGCTATGATGAGTTTAGTCACTCTGGACACCAATAGGGTGGGTGTGTGTGTGGGTGTGTGTGTGCGTGCGTGCGTGCGTGCGTGTGTTGAGGTTTAGGGATTTGAGCTCAGGCCAATGTCTCGTTCAAGGTGTGTGTGTGTGTGTGTGTGTGTGTGTGTGTGTGTGTGTGCGCACGTGTGCGTGTGCACACATTATCCTAGTTAGTGAGTGATTTGAGTATAGGCCAGCATGTGCCAGTCAAAAATGAGTGTGTACTTGCCCTCTGTGTGTGTGTGTGTGTGTGCGTGTGCGTGCGTGCGTGCGTGCGTGCATGTGTGAATGACAGATAATCCCAGTGAGCAGCTGTGTCTCAGCCTATAGAGCATGTGTCACAGGGTCCTTATATAACACACTGACCTCAAATAACTGGCGATCAATAACGATGATTAGGTCTGATAGGGCGATGATTATTGCATGGACGCATATGGCCCCACAGACCATTGTGTCGTATCATAAATGCACACAATGGCCAAATGTGTGCACGTGAGCACACACACATGCGTGTGTCTGCCCCTTAATACGTGATTGATTTTGTGTGTGTGTGTGTGTGTGTGTGTGTGTGTGTGTGTGTGTGTGTGTGTGTGTGTGTGTGTGTGTGTGTGTGTGTGTGTGTGTGTGTGTGTGTGTGTGTGTGTGTGCTTGCTGCACATATACTATAGGGGTACTTTATAAGACTAAAGCACCAGTGCTGCTGTTCCCTTGAATTGGAAATTGAAGCTCTGTGTGTGTGTGTGTGTGTGTGTGTGTGTGTGTGTGTGTGTGTGTGTGTGTGTGTGTGTGTGTGTGTGTGTGTGTGTGTGTGTGTGTGTGTGTGTGTGTGTGTGTGTGTGTGTGTGTGTGTGTGTGTGTGTGTGCGTGCGAGCGAATGTGCCCAGACGATACCCTTAAGTACTATATGTTCTCTCATAGGTAATTGGATTACTGCATTTCTCAAAACCACTACTGACACCCTTGAGTACAGTTTTATGCCTTTTCAGCAACATTATCGCTCCCTTCTCTCTCTCTCTCTCTCTCTCTCTCTCTCTCTCTCTCTCTCTCTCTCTCTCTCTGTGCCGTTCTCCTCACTTCTCTCTCTCATTTTTATGCTTCCCTCAGACGTTCAAGGTGTTGATTTGCATGCAGATTATCCGGGAGCACTCAGGGCCAAAAGAAGGAGCCGTTCTGACCCATTTCCTCACAAAGCGGGAAGAGAAAGTCCTCCTGCACATTCTGCATTCATATGAACACTTACATCACGTTACAGCCATTCATGCAGCCATTCACACTGTTATTATGGCCCATATGATTCTATCAGGGGGGATAGACTGTGTGTGTGTGTGTGTGTGTGTGTGTGTGTGTGTGTGTGTGTGTGTGTGTGTGTGTGTGTGTGTGTGTGTGTGTGTGTGTGTGTGTGTGTGTGTGTGTGTGTGTGTTTGGGGAGGGCGGGATTGAATGGCAGTGATTCTCAATATTTTTTATTTTATTTCAAGGACCCCTGGTTTTATATGCATTAGATCACGAGCCTCCGCTTGATGTGATTTTTCTTTATCTCTGGGACCCCCACTGTAAAACCCCTCCCTGCAGGGTCCCTGGACCCCTCGTTGAGAACCATTGGAGTAGATTCATGTACTGTATATCAGCAGTGTGAACGCTTGTGAGCAACAAGGCAGGCACACTCTTGCTGGGTGGGCAGTCTGTTTACATCGTGTAGCTAGCTAGAGTGCTAATTTTAGCCAGCAGGACTCACTAAAATAGAGGTGTTTCACTCAGATGGGTGTGGTTTAGCAGGATGTAGTGAAAACTTCTGAACAACAAGGCATGTGCGATGTCACCGGGTGACCGACATGTTGTTATGGATTCCGCCGTTATAGGATGTACCCGCCTTACAGTACCCGTGTCTGATTGGCTTCCTGCAGGCATAGTTTTACTGAGGTTAGGGTTAAAGTTAGGTTTAGGCTTATAGTTGCAAAAACGCTAGGAATGGAGAACTGTCAATCACAGCGACTACTGGCCAATCACAGCGGGTCTCCCTAGAAAAGCGGTGGGATCCATAAGCACGCCCGGGTGACCAGTCTGTAGCTAGCTAGCATGCTAACGTTCGCTAGCATGACGTTTGAATTTACTGAAAAACAGAATGTTTTTTTTATTTCTTATAACCAATGCATTACTTTTAGACTCACCCACGGCGAGGCCTTGAGTCTCGTGAGGATCACCGAGCGAGCCGATAGGCGAGCAGCCTATATGGCCTCGGAGGCCGCCAGCACTCTGTCCGAGTTGCAAACCTAGTGTTGGAATCTGTTATAATGTATTTTGAAGTTGCACTTGAATATTGATATGAAACTATTTTTGGTTCAGAAACCTTGTTGACATTTAACGTAGCAGATAGCTTAGTTTAGCTTAGCTTAGTTTGGTACAAGTCGATGCGAGCAAGGCGAGCCCACAACAACTCGTGTCAAGCACTCAGCGCTGTGGTAAAGGGCGAAACACCTAGTTTTTATGGAATCCCCAGTATTTATGTCCTCCATATTTGGGCAAAACTTGCTATCCACACATTGCCTTGATGTGTGTGGTTATCGTTGGATGGGTGAGTGTGTGCGTGCTTCATATTCAATCTGGAGCTAGGTAATACCCCTGGAATGATTTAATAAGCAGTGTGTATTATAGGGAGAGCGAGGGAGGGAGGGATGTTTTGATCAGAGCAATAAGGAGTCTCTCTTCATCTCTCTCTCTGCCTTTCTGTTTGCTTGAGCTCTGCATGTGTACATCTTCATACTATAGGGTTTATCTCTCTCTGTGTGTGTGTGTGTGTGTGTGTGTGTGTGTGTGTGTGTGTGTGTGTGTCTGTGTCTGTGTGTGTGTGTGTGTGTTTATCTGCGTGCATGCGTGCGTGCGTGTTTATCTGCGTGCGTGCGTGCCTGCGTACGTGCGTGCGTGTGTGCGTGTGTGTGTGTGTACACACACGGCTCTCTGTGTGTGTTGCCTGGGCACCTCTGCTCTAACAATGGGCTTTGGGATGAGAACGAGGCTAGACAGCCAGGGGAATAGTGTGGAAAACACACGGACACCTCCGGACGACTCCATTCAATCAGCGTGTCTATGGACCCGGGCTCATCTACTCCCTAACAATAGCGAGGTCACTATGAATTAGACTCACATGGATATTTGGGAGATGGAAATCGGGGAGACACACACAAACAATCATTCTCTCTCTCTCTCTCTATTTCACCTTATTTTCTCCGGTCGTCTGTCCGTCCACCTCGCGGTATTTCTGCTCTCTCTTTCCATCAGCATTGGCCTGTCATGGACTCTAAACGGGTCTAGCGACAGGCTAACCATTGTGCCTCGCCACCAGAGACTGAATGTGACATTTAGCGCAAGCGGTTCCATTTCCCTTTGTCATTATCTGCTGTCTATTCTACTGTAGCTCTCTTAACAATGCCCGTTGTCACTCTCCTAACAGGCCTGCTGGCTGCTTGGCCGCTGCCCGCTGCCGTCTATTGAGAACACAGCTCAGGGGTGGTTGTTTTTTCCAGCGCCACAAATGGCCCCCGGCCGCCCAAAGGGATCTATCGACCTGGCAGGGCATCTGGTTCTGAGTACACACCAATAGGCGCCGGGGGGATGCAGGGGTTTTGCGGCTACGGGGAGCAATGACCGAGTAAGTATTCACTTAGAAAACCACTTTGGGTCTCGCAAGGGACTCGTGCGCTCAAAGTAGTCAGTAGGTATGTTATGCTAACGCCTACAGTAAAAATCCTTGGTGTTAATGTGTCCTTTACAAAATAGGAACACATAGGAACCAAATAGGAACGGACCCGTAGGAATGGACCCGGAGGTGTCCATTTGGTACACTCTCAGAGTTAAATTAACAGGGTTAGTCATGATTTTTCAGTCTAAAGGGCGCCATTCTATACTATAACTATATCTATATCGTTCACCATTGTATTTATTGTAGTTGCGGTGTGGACTCTGCCCTCCACTTGACTTGGAACGATGATTAAAATGATTTCTTTATAGTTAAAGTTATAGTTATCGTGCTTGGTGGGAACGGCCCTTAAGTAATACGAGCTGCAAAGTGAGGAGGAGAGTAGGACCGCACCGCACCACAGTTTGCAGTATTTAGTCTTTGATTTCAGGGGTTTCATTCGTGATTGTGGTGACGGAGAGAGCCGTGAAGGAGGAGTGGAGAGAGGGGGAAAGAGACGGATATAAACGGAGGTCAGTTTGTTCTCTGTGCCTTGTTTACCGTCTGTCCCTGTCTCCAGTCTCCACTGCTAAATGTACACACGGACACGTGTGTGTGTTTGCGCGCGCGCGTGCGTGCGTGCATGTGTGTGAAAGAGAGAGAGGCTGTTAAGCCGTTAGACCATTGTATATATCTATCCGAGGGGCTGAATCCGGGCCATCGTACTGATGAGTCTGGGATTTAGCCCGATCAGTCTGGCTTTGACGAGAGGACGGGCAGGGTGATGAGGAGCGAGGAGGGGATGGATGCATGGACGGAGAGAGATGGAGATGGGGGGGGTGATGGAAAGAGGGTGGAGATGAGTCAAAGTGATTCAGCCTGTGGCCAGCGGTTAAGAAGACATAAGCATGAGCCTAACCCCATTGACATGTTGTGGGCTGTAATCTGCCTGCCAGTCAGCCAGAGAGAGAGAGAGAGAGACAGAGAGAGAGAGAGAGAGAGAGAGAGAGATTGTGTTAATCAAGTAAAATGCTGCTTCATCAGCACGCACGGAAATAACAGCCCACAGATAAACCGAAAACAAGTGTTCAACCACAACAGGCTTTTTGCATCACGGCTCAAAACAAAGCGTGGAATGACCTCCTCATCGTAAAACCGACGTGGAGGACTTGTTTCCAGAGCGGCTGCTGTTCTGATCTGGACTTTTCATGTTGAGAGGAAAAGGGAGGGCAGCCGGCTAACTCGATTCTTTCTAATTCAATCACGGATCCATTTGACATTCAAGGGTCCATTGTGTAATAACACGACTGCAGCCCTCAGCAAACCCTCTGACCTGATGCCCTCCTCTCTCTCTCTCTCTCTCTCTCTCTCTCTCTCTCTCTCTCTCTCTCTCTCTCTCTCTCTGTCTCTCTCTCTCTCTCTCTCTCTCTGTTAATTCACTCTGTTTTTTCCTCCACTCACTCTTTCCTTCACCTCTCAGTTTCCTGCCATCCAGTGCCTCAGTCCTCTTCCTCTATTGGTCTTGCGTCATTACCTTACCATTCTCTCCTTTGCTCTTTCCCCTCTCCTCTCCTCTCCTCTCCTCTCCTCTCCTCTCCTCTCCTCTCCTCTCCTCTCCTCTCCTCTCCTCTCCTCCCCTTCCTCCTCTAACTGATGGTGTTTGTTTGTGTTTGCCTCTCCAGGAAATGGGAACAGAATGCTTGCACGTCTCTCTTTCCTCCCCCTCCTCTGTCTCGTTCTTCCCAGCTGTTTCCTCCCCTTCTACCCGCCCCCACCTCTCCCCCCCCCCCAACTCTCCCACCCCCACCCCCCCCATCCATCTCTGCAGGGTTTCTTCAACCACCTCTCTCCCCTTCTCTCCCTATACCCCCTGTCTCACTCTTTCCCTTCTCTCTCTCTCTCTCTCTCTTAGTCTTACTTCCTGGTCTGTCGTTACTCTGTGGGGGTCCGTCCCAGTAGCGTATCCATCTCGGCCAGGTCCCAATGTCCTTCCCCATTTCCTTCCCAGCATGCTTTGCTCCCACACCCTGGCACTCTGCTGGTTTCTGACTGGTCACCGCCGACACACCAGTGTCACAAGAGCCTATGTTGTGTTTCGGCAGCTAGGAAGGGAAGGTGTGGGGGGGGTCTAAGGAAAAAACAACCATTTCCTCATATGTCCAGGAATTTAACTACCAACCCACAGGCAGTTGAGGCGCGTTTTTGAAGCAACTGTGTTTGCTGTTTTGAAGTTTTTATAGGCTCCCAGTCACTGGGGATTTTTGTGACCGGCTGTTGAGTATGTGTGAAAGTGCGCGTGAGTGTTATGTGTGCGTGTGTTTGTGTGTTTGTGTTTGTGTTTGCGTGTGTGTGTGTGTGTGTGTGTGTGTGTGTGTGTGTGTGTGTGTGTGTGTGTGTGTGTGTGTGTGTGTGTGTGTGTGTGTGTGTGTGTGTGTGTGTGTGTGTGTGTGTGTGTGTGTGTGTGTGTGTGTGTGTGTGTGTGAGAGCATGTCAGTTCCAGGATATCTGAGTGGCGCTGCCACCAGGATCCAACCTCACAGACGCCCCTCCACACTTTGTCATCGCAGAGTCAGACAGAGCAAGGCCAAGACCATCCTGTGTATGTATGTGTGTGTGCACGTGTGTGTGTGAGTGCGCTTCCGTGCGTGTGTATTTGCATGAGTGAGCGTGAGGTAGCACAATAATAAAATGTGAAACCGCTAATCATTGTCATAAACACACTCCTTACACTCCGGGAGAGCAGCGTTGTTGACAAAGTGCATGGAGATAATGGCGTTCCTCGCCTGCTCGCCCTGACGGTAAGCATACCTGCGCATAAATAGGTCCAGTCATTCATTAGCATAATCCACAAATAGCATGCAGCCAGGCAAGCGCGAGGAGGGCTGTATGACTTTGCAGAAAAAAAAGACGTCACCATTAATGTATGCAGGCGGTAATTATGTAAACACAGATATTTTCCTGGACATGAGCGAAAGAGATTAAATCGGAAACGGGGCCCGAGGAAGACTCACGCCTCGTAGCGCTAGCAGACGCCGCCGTCTGCTACCTTGGGCGACCTGTACACAACACACACACACACACACACACACACACACACACACACACACACACACGCACACGCGCACGCACATACTGTACAAACACACACCACGAGCACATCAAACACACTAACTACAAACACACAGACAGACAAGACACTCAACATAGACACGCGCACAAACACGCACACTCAACACTGAAACCCACCTACATTTATCTAAGCCACGCACACACACAAACCACACACTTCCCCCAGGCTATTAATTCGTATTAGTTTTAATACAGAGCCCGCTGCTGTATTTTCCACAGCTGCGTCTCGTATCTCTCTTCATGTACAGTACCGCTGCCTTCTGGAGACGTGCTCTGTTATCTTTGGATGGAAATGACGGATTGAGCTCCTTGTGGTCGGAATGGGAGGGGGGGGGGGGGCTTGAAGATGACAATCGACAGAACCCCTTTTCTTTTTTTCTTTAAACAGTCCCTGCTGACGAGTGAACGGAAAAACTTGACGACCGAGCCAGATTTCTTTCTTTCCTTTTCTCTTTTTTCCCCCTTTGTTTTGTTTTTTTTATGCCCCAGACTTTCACAAGGACAACAAAAACAGGATATTCCATCCGTTCCGCCGCCGTGTTTTGTCTGCTATACGGGTGTCGTGGGGCACTCACTCACGCATGCACGTACGCACGCACGCACGTACGTACGCATGCACGCACGTGTGTGTACGTGCTCCTCCACGTTCCCTCTATGATGTAACAGGGGTAGTTAAAGAACAACAGTGTTTATTTGACCTACTTCTGGTCCGCTCCCGTCCGTCCGTCCATCTATCAGATAGACTCTTATCTGTGGCCGTCATCTGGCCCAGTGCGGGGAGGAGGGGGGGGGGGGGGGGAGAGAAGGGGGGCCACATCCCATGGTCCCATGCTCTAGTTGTCTGTCAGCAGGGGGCGGGAGTTGCACCTGAGCCTGAGCCTGTCACACTCTAAACCACCCTCCCACACAGACACACACAACACACACAGCCCAGTCCCTGGGATAGCGAGGGTGATGTGAAGGGTACTGTCCCCCCCCCCCCACACCCCCCCCCCCCCCGGAGATCATTAGGGCCGCCTGTGCGACCTGATTAATCTTCCCCACAAACACGTGTCCGCTGGCCCACGGTTCCACCAGATGTATGCCCGACGGCTACAGCAGCGTGTCCGTCTCCCCGATGGGAACGCATGGTGTGCTGTCTGCATGGGTATATATGTGACCCTGCGTGTGTGTGCGTGCGTGTGTGTGTGTGTGTGTGTGTGTGTGTGTGTGTGTGTGTGTGTGTGTGTGCGTGTCCGTGTGTGTGCACGCACACACACGCGTGCGCACATATATATATCTCGATGTCACTGGCACCTAGCCCACCTTATCAGCTGCACGTTGGGATGGGTTTTGTGCAGGGGGTTGGAGAAACAGGGTCACAGCTATGGGGAGGATTAGGGGGCTCCATCCCTCCATCCACCTTACCTCTCATCCTGTCCTTCTATCCATCTCTGGCTCCCTGCGGCTACTCTCATTACCTTCCAGTCCCGGCGTCCGGGGTGGAGGAGAGGATCATGTCAGGAACGGGTCCCCTTCCCTCCCCAGAGAGAGGGAGAGAGAGAGAGAGACTTAGAGAAAAGACAGAGAGAGCGAGAGAGAGAGATGATGGGGGCTCAGAGGGGTGTAAATGGGCTGGATGACAGAGCCTGGAGGATTAGGGGGTGGAGGCAGAGACTAATGGGGGGGCGGGGTGTGTGTGTGTGTGTGTGTGTGTGTGTGTGTGTGTGTGTGTGTGTGTGTGTGTGGGGGGGGGGTTGTTGAAGATGGGGTGGCTGTTGTCATGGAGACAGGTTGTCTTGGAAACGGGCCTCTTCCACATACAGTAGACCAGACAGACTGCTGAGTGAGGAAATGTGGTGGGAGTGTGTGTGGGAGTGTGTGTGTGTGTGTGTGTGTGTGTGTGTGTGTGTGTGTGTGTGTGTGTGTGTGTGTGTGTGTGTGTGTGTGTGTGTGTGTGTGTGCGCGCGCGCGGCCGCGCGCGCATGTGCGTGCGCGCGCGCGGCCGCGCGCGCATGTGCGTGCGCGCATGTGCGTGCGTGCGCAGTGGGTGTGGGTGGGTGTGTGTCGTGGGGCCGGCATCCGCGCACACAGGCCGTTGTCTGCTCTGCAGAAACAGAAAGGTAACGCAGCCACTGAGCCGTACAAACAAACAGCTGTTTGAGGAGATGACAGCAGCACAGTGAACCATGAGGGACAGGGGGAGAATGAGAGAGAGAGTGTGTGTGTGTGTGTGTGTGTGTGTGTGTGTGTGTGTGTGTGTGTGTGTGTGTGTGTGTGTGTGTGTGTGTGTGTTTGACATAACCACTTAAAGGAGTAGTTCACCCAAAAAATTACTTATTTACTATCAATTACACACCCGATGAAGCCTTGAATTCAGTTTTGGTCACATTCCTGAGCCAATAAATTGATGACCGGCGGACTGCAAGTCTCCTTGCGGAGCCCTATATACTTACTTCGCTGCATGACAAATAGCGATAATAGCAGATCTACAAGCTCACCGTGCATCGCAGTGTGACGCCTTCAATAGCATTGCCCAGAAATAGGGAAGTGGTTAAAAAACGAAGAACAGGCCTGGTGGATAGCTCACCAATCAACTCTTCAAAGCCCATAGATATAATCATCTATCATTCAATCATCAAATTTGAGGACAGAGAAAGAGACAGAGTGAGATGGATAGATACATAGGTACAGTCGACGAGATGAGAGAGAGAAAGACAGAAACCAGAGGCCCATCTGTGACGAAGCCAAACCAAAACAGCAAGTAACTTAGAATGCTGTTGTGGATTAAATTGGCAACATGAGTTGGCCGAAGACCCCGCCACTGTCAGAGACGTTTAGCAGAGGATGATCTTTACCAAACACACGCTCAACTTGCCACCAACTGTGTAATTATTATTTGGAGACACGAGAATCGATGGCAACTGTTAAGCATACAGAGTATGCGGTCACACCGGTTGACTGACAGAGCTGTACTTTCCCTCGAAATCAACCTTTCCCCCCGATTATATAACGACTGCAGATTACGTTCAAACAAGTAACAAGGGGTTTGTTTACAAACCGGTAGCGTTTGATCACGTTCAAACCCAGTAAGGTCTGATTACAAACCCAGGTTCAATGACATTCAAACCAGTCGGCTTTGATTACACTCAAACCGGTCGGAGGGAGTGTGCGAGCTGCTCTGTTTGTTTTGATCGTTTTACACTTCCCTGACGGTAACGGTCATGCCAATATAGTCATTAAATTGCACTGAGAGAGAGAGAGACAGAGAGAGAGAGAGAAACTAAACGCTAGCGTGGTCGGTAACCTGATCCGCGGGGTCACCCGGCACTGCGTGCTGCGTCTAGCCCTGTCCTGATAAGACCCTGACGCAGCCCAGTCTCTGTGAACATTTCTATTTTCCATACTGCAGTGTTTCATATCTGTGTTCCTCTATATAGGACAGCCTCCTGCTGCGCTTAACAGCCAAGAGCAACAGTAACGCAAGCTATCGAGCTATCCTCAAGTCACCCTGCACTAACTTAGTTACAGCCACTTAGCTAAGGCTCTGCATCGCTACACTGTACTTGGAAGTTGTTTATAAGCACAAATCTGTCTGCCTGTCTGTCTGTCTGTCTGTCTCTCTGTCTGTCTGTCTGTCTCTCTCTCTCTCGTGTACGCCTCTCTCTCTCAGATTTTCTCAGATTCCATCTCTGTTTGCTATGCATGCGAGTCTCTCATTGTAAATGTCTGTTTACTCTCTCTCTCCCTCCCTCTCTCTCTCTTTCTCTTTCTCTCTCTCCCTCTGTTTTTGCCTCCCTCACGCTCTGAACTGACGTGAACCCATAATGGGTCACACACACACCTCCTCCCCCCCTCCCTCATCCTTTTTCCTCCGTCCCCTCCCTTCCTCGCTTGCTCTCCCTTCGCCTGCTTTATCCTCCTTTGCCCCCCCCCCCCCCCCCCCCTCCCTCGCTCCCTTCTGAAATGACACGCTTTGGCTGCGGTCCTCCCCTACAGCAGCTGGGTTGGTGTTAGGTAAAGCAGGGCATTGCAGGAAAGGTGAACCGGGGTGAGACAGAGAGAGAGAGAGAGAGAGAGTTAGAGAGAGAGTTAGAGAGAGAGGAGGGGGGAGGAGAAGGAAACAGAAGGGACGGATGGTTGAGCGAGGGAGGGAGAGAGAGAGAGAGAGAGAGACATGGGGGTGAGAGACAGAGGGCAGACGGGGTGAGAGGAGAGACGTATGATGAAGTGAGACAGAGAGAGAGAGATGGGGAGAAACTGAGATATTTTCCATGAGGTTGCACTTCATTTTAACCGAACGGTCTGGATCTACTCAGAAAAGTCTCCCAGGAGGAGGACTGACGCTGTTCTCTCTCTCTCTTTCTCTCTCTCTCTCTCTCCATCTCTCGCTGTCTTTTTGGCTGGACCGCAACAGCAGGGCCACGCAGCCCTATAAACGCGAATGTCTGTCACTGAGTCACTGACCGATGAAGTTACACCACTATTCCAGCTGATTGGCTTAACAACCATTGGCTTAACAATGAACAACTAGCTAATCGCACAGCATTCGTCCGTGCAGGCTATATATGGGATGCCAATTGGCCTAACAACGAACGATGCAATTGCAGAGCGATCATCCCACCAGGCTATGGGATGTCGTCTGTCCAGACTCCAGGGCCATGGTGAAGTACACATCTCCAACCCTTGGTTGCATGTCAGCCTGGATGATCTATAAAAGCCCTAACACACCAAGCCATCGCAGGGCTGTCGCTGAGTGTCTGTGGCTGACAATTGCGTCTAGTTTTTTTGCGCTGTGTCCCGAAGCCGTTGTCGGGGTCAGTTTACCCGACTGAGAATGTTAAAGTGGCAGCAGAGGTTGTCGGAGAAGGACAGCGTCTCTGGTTGGCTGTTCATCCTGAGCAAAAGAGAGCACTAGATTAGAAGACGTAAGCTCCTGAATCGCTGCCCTCCACACTCGAGCTCTATGGTGTTGTTGGCTAAGCTGTCGCGCCGCAGTGCATCTACTTAGGTGGTACGCTTCTTGCCTTTCCTGGCTTTGCCCCGGTTTGGCTCCCATAGTGTCAGTTTGCTTGCCACTTGTTCCGGGTGCCTGATTTAGTGCCGTGACCCATGGTAGGTCCCCGTAGAGGACCATACTTCTGATGTGGTCCGTCCATGTGACACCTAGTGCCATTCGTAGCATTCTTGTGTAGACCCCATCCAGGGCCCTTTCCTGTTGTGCTGTGAGGGTCCATGTCTTAGCCCCATACAGCAGTACTGACTACACTGCAGCTACAAACAGCCGCCTCTTGAGGTTCTTCTCCCATGTCTGATTCCCACACTCTCCTCATCCCGCATGCAAGGCATTCCAGGAAAGTGCCCTCCGGACCTTCAGGTCCTGTTCCGTTGAAGCAGTCCAGGCCATAAGCAGCAAGCCAAGAACAGATAAAAAAGAGGGCACACAGACGCAATATTGACATGAGAGTGGCGTGAAAGTGCTCCGTTAGTTTTTGCCCTTCCGACTGTGGTGTAGTGAATAACCCCATCCAAGCATATTTAGAGACAAAACTGATAACAGTTAAGAACCACATAATGCACACAGCGAGTTAACCGGCTATAGTAAGAGCCAACCAGTAAATCAATAATACCAGCCTGCACGCCAATAGTGGATAAACCCGTACAGTAGCCTACATAGTATCGGCGACAGGTTTAAATTGAATGCTCAATAAGCTGTATTAGTTCTGAAATGCCTCATACACAACCATAGTCTATGGCTTTGCATATTTCATGATCTTTAATTACCAGCATGCTATGGGTGAAAGTAAAACAAGTGAAATGTGTTGACAGCCCCCCTACCTCTGTTCTGCTCCAAACTACACATCCATTCATAATGGAACATAAACCAGTGTTCATTTTTCTTGGCATTGTAGTACACTCTTTGTATTTTGATTGCCGCTATTCAAAACATAAAGTTAGTCAGTAATGATTGGGAAACCTCAACGCCCAGCTGGACTGCATCTGTTTAAATGAAATTTGTTACTATAACGTTATTTATTCACATATTCGTCCAAACATTTATCATAATATGAGCCAATAATATTACAGTAGTCGTGATAACTCGCTTCAAGTTAGCTTGACGAGAACATTCTTTCCAAGGACGCAAGTCTGTTCTTTATGTTCTGATACTGAGAAACGGCCCCATGTCATCTCTGCTTTGGACGGAGCTTGGCTCTGCTGCAGTATGCCATGATACAGAGTACTGCCCCCTCCTGGTATATTGAGTTTTTTCCTCTCACACAGGCGCAGAACAGTGCCATCAGCTAAACCGTCATCTATAGTTTCTACTTTTATCAGTGACGTGATGCAAAGTGACCTGATCATTCACCACAGTTGCAGTTTTTACAAGTCGGCTTGGTATGTCAAGACCTTTCAACTGGCACGACCAAACCACTGCCGTGATAACACAAAAGTGTTGTCACTTCCTATATCTGTCGTTTACAATCAAAAGCCCGAAAACCTGAACTGATCATCACTGACTGATGAAGTTACAGAGCCAAGTTACAAGCGTTTCCACTTCCTGTGTCTGTCGTTGAGTATCAAAAGCTCTCCTTTCATATGTGGTCCAGCCATATACTAGGTTTCAGCCTAGTCTTGTTTCCTTCAATGTTTGAATGCTGATAAACTGTTATGCCCAAAACAAAACAAGCAAGCAAGATAAGTCCTTGCTAAAAAAGATAAGTCCTTGCTAAAAAAAAATCATCTGTGGGTCTCTGTTTACATGTATCTCTCTCTCTGTCTCTCTGTCCCTTTCTCTCTGTGTGCAGCGTTGCCAGATTTTGCATGAGAAATAAGCAACCAGATCTATGAAAACAAGCCCAAAAGAAGAGACTATAGGCCACATGAACACTTTGAACCTACAGTATACATCAGCTATTTGAAAATATCCAATCTACAAGCCCACAACGTGTCACGATTTGACGTGTTGTGAGCTCGTAGATCTGCTATTTTCAAAGAATAATCTTGAAAAATAATGTTTTTGAAACATTTTAACTACACAAATATTGTATGGGGGTCCCTGGCACAAAATATTTTCAGATCTGTGTCCAAGTAGCCTACATATTAATTTGGGGGGTCCTTGACATGAAAAATTTGGCGAACCACTGATTTAAACAACATTTAGGAAAGAAGCCCAAATAAGCAAAGGAACAAGCCCAAAAAAAACAACCCGCAACTACCAATATTTGCAAGCGACTTTGGAGAATTAAACAAGCCCAAAGTTGCTTATAATAAGCTGACTTGGCAACACTGTCTGTGTGTGTCTCTCTCTCTCTGTAGGTTTGTTTGCTACCCACCCCCCCCCCCTTGCTGATAAGGATTAAGTGCTCTGTAAACATGCTCTACTTTATCTTATATTCTCTCTGCACTGCACTGACTCAGGGACTGTGTGTGTGTGTGTGTGTGTGTGTGTGTGTGTGTGTGTGTGTGTGTGTGTGTGTGTGCGTGCGTGTGCGTGTGCGTGTGTGTGTGAATGTGTTTGTCACACGAGAGAGAGAGATAGCATATGTATGCATGAATTTGTGTGTTGCAAGCCTATTTATGCATTCCTGACATCGCTCTACTTGTGTTTATGGTCCTTATGACTCACTAGTCATAACGCTCACAGTGTGTTTGTGCATTTTGTGACACATGCAAAACGTCTGTCATAATCGCCAATTATTAAATCACTTGACACAACAAGGCAGGGGCACCGACCAATTGAGTCGCTAGGCAAATGAGTGTTCATTGACGTTCTTTTGGTGAGTAAATATTCCCATCATCAAATAATGTGCATTTCTGCATCAGCCCCAATATAAATAATAAACAACAGCAGCCAACATGTTTGTGTAGAGTCTGTGTCGGCGCGACAACATTATCAAAACAAGCCGCACATGTGACCCCCCCCCCCCCCCCACCCGGATGAAACGATCATGTCAAATGATTTAATTACTTGGGTGACGATCAATCGGCAATAAAACCACGCCCGTCATATAACCCTGGTCCATGCGTGCGTATGCATCATCACACACATTTGTATGTGCGTGTGAATAAAGATCTTCCTTGTGTGTGTGGTTTGCATCTTTCCGCACGTGTGCCGCACCTTTGCTAGCATTCAATGGGGTGTCATTTAATTCCCCCGAGGGCTTTGAAAACCCATCGAGGACAAGCGGACGTGCTTTAAGTTTGCCGATAACAGTGTCAAGGTATGTGGAGGCGGGAGACACTGGATAAGTGTGCTGGATATGCAACAAGGGACATCAAACGCCTCTTAAAAGAAACACAGCACAACAGAAAGAATCCCAGGCCACTGGGTTTGTATGAGTCACACGCAGAGAGCAGAGGAGGATAAAGCTGCATGGATTATATTTATACTGTAGGTGACTAACTAACCACGCTGGCAGAGGCCAGGTGAGCGAACGCACGGTTCTCATCACTTGGCTTGATCTCCCAGGTTTATCAGATTATCAGATTAAAAGGATCAGAGTGTATATGTTCGTGTGTGTGTGTGTGTGTGTGTGTGTGTGTGTGTGTGTGTGTGTGTGTGTGTGTGTGTGTGTGTGTGTGTGAGAGAGAGAAAGATCGACTCAATTTAACCTAGATAGCATTGTGGTGTTTGATCAGGCGCTAGGGCAGTGTGTGTATGTGTGTGTGAGTGATATAACCAGTGATATGCCTCAGGGATAACACTGAATAAAAGAGCAGAATGAAACATGAGAGAGAGAAGAGGGTGGTTCCTATTAGGCGAACCTCTGGTGTGGTCTGACCTTCTAATTTAGAACTACAAAACACACCTGAAATGCGAGCCAAGTGAAAGATGGAAACACAGTTTGTGTTTAAGGTTCCTGTCCCACCAAAAGTATTGTTGGTATATGCATGCTCGGTATAATGTCTGGTACCAATTATCAGCATGACCATTGTCTAATATGAAATTGAGACCTCAATCATGACCTTTGGCACTTACAAGCCAAGTAAAGTAGTTGCTACCTTACCTAACTACATATATATATATATATATATGTATACTGTACTTCCTCTGAATCCTCTACCCTCCATTTATATTAGTGGTTCTCAAACTTTCAAGGAAAACTCATAACACTGAGAGTGTGCAAATGGACACATTTGGACACCATTTGTACACCATTTGTACCCAATTTGAGAACCATTGATCTATACTACCGACCATCTATACTGCCTCTACCCTCTAGATCTGTGAAAAATAATCAATTCTAAGATGCATCGCGACGCGGCCGTGCACGATTCTGCATCGATGCAGTGACGTAACATAATTGATTGTAGCCTATTCACGTTTATGGTTCATTTTCCAATCAATTCCGAAGGCATGTGTGGCATCCAACAGTCTGTGAAGCTATGTTAGCTACATGCTAACGCTACTGGCGTTACACTCCCTCCGAGGGAGACTGACTGGAGAGTCATAAAAAATCCAGCCAATATTTTCAAAGCGGACAATCTGGACACATTTCTCAGTCAAATCGTCTGTGATTTACAACGCCGTTCTACACGCTCACAATGTGTTGCTTGTAGGTCTGCTATGGAAAGCCAAAAGGGTCTTGTTTCACTTCACGTTCCCGGCCAACAAAGAGTCACAGGTCCATTTGGTTACATTTGTACACACTCTAAGTTGAATGAACACGGTTCTTACAGTGTATTCTGACGTGCCTTTGTCTTACAGCTGTTATGTGAACCTTATTTTGTAGCCTATATTCTAGGCAGGACCGTTGTAAAGTTATAATGCACTGCACATGGATTTATGTTTTGTTTTTGAAGACTGAGCAATCTGACAATAGGTAGGCTTTATTTGGTTTACAACATGTTATAAACACATTAAAGCACTTTATCCTATATTACGATTGGCTTAAAGGGCCGGCCGGCAGACCTCTGATGTCACTCAGACATAACCATAAACAAACCCGATATGCCCACATATAGGCAGAACCACGGCCACGTCACTCTGACTCAGACATAACCATGAACAAACCCGATTTGCCCACATAAAGGTATGCCAATATGACTCAGACAAACAAACCCAATATGCCCATATACAGGCATATATGGAGATCTGGTTGTCCAGAGCCACAGATCCGACCGCTATGCACATATGGTCATGTGCATATGGGACCAACCAACTTCAAACTCGGCTCGCGCATCGGCAAGGACTCGAGGGCATGCCAATATAGGGTATGGGCATATACTAATGGCATCAGGGATCTCCATATATGGACATAAAAGAGACACAGGTAGACAGACAGATACACAGAGCTCTATATATGGGCACAAAAGGGACACAGACAGACAGTTACAACGTGTACTCTGACAAGACATATCGGTCGGATCGGCATAATGTAGGTGTGAGGGCCACATAGCGGCCCGAGCTGTAGAGGTGAGGGCCACATAGAGGCTTGAACCACTAGTATATAAAATATTAGTTCATAATATGTATTTGACCTCTTCTGTTAACTGATGAAAAAGTAGCCATTAGCAGTAATAGAACAAAACATAGAACATTCTAGAAAATGCATCGTAGAATAGAATCTAATAGAGTTAACAGCTGAATCATAATCAAATCCTATTTCCAATAAATAGAGGTGTCACGATACGCTTAATCCACGATTCGATTTGACTTTTGATTTTACGCTCACGATTCGATTCGATATTTGATTTTTTTTTATATTATTAGGCTATTGACTCTTGATTTGTAAATACATTAATACATTGTTTCTCAATAAATAACTTTTATTTGAATAAGAATTATAAATAATGAGAATCTAGAATAATAAAATGATAACATATTAATAATATAAACTTTAGGTTTTATCATCTGTCATTGACATTTTCAGATTCTTCTTTAAGAAGATTAGTCAACATTCTTTGAAAGGTTAAGCTTTTTTCCCATTCCAAGTGGCTATGACTGCCTTCCAAAGTTTGCGGGCCCTGGGTAGACAACCCGGCCTGGCGGAGATTGGCGGAGACCTGCGCTCTGAGGAGGAGCACAGCACACCGTTCTAGTTAAGGCAATCAGTTCTGCATGGCTCAGCCCTTCAGTAACTCTTCGCAGGCAACACACTTGTGCTCAAATGTGACCTGTTTGGCACTTTGTAACGTGGTTCTAGAACGCTGATTAAATGTTTAAATCCAGCGTTCTCCACCACTGAAAAGGCTCGCATGTCACAGCGATTGTGCTCGTTATTTCTTGAGGGCGACCCGTGGGTCGAATTATGTGGAAGTTTGGGTTTGTTCGCTGTCATCTTTTTACCGTGCAGATGGGTAAATGAAAGGTAATGTAGACTGGTCTCTACAACGCAACATTGTAGAGACGCACATGAGCGGGAGTAACATAATGAAATAGCGTGAGAATCGCGATACGGCTTGTAATTTCGGTACACTGTATCGACCGTCAATTTCTATTCATTTTCAGTACGTATCGAGTATTGTGACAGGCTTACCAATAAAGATGCACACCTCAACCCTCCATCTATAGTGTCTCTACCCTCCGTCTAACCATGTTCCCAGCCTTTTATCTTCTCATGGGGAGAGAAGCCTGTAAAAGAACTAAAGAATATAAAGGGTAGCACTTCCGCTGTACTGTACTTCCCCCGGAAGCTGTCTTTATTAACCAACCATGACACAGTTTTTATGCCCTATGGGAATGTAAACAGATCTGCACAGCACGAACGTAACGTCATTGAGCGGTACTTCCTGTACTTCCTGTACTTCCGCTTATACACTTTCAGTAGCAGTTCCTGCCCAGCATACCCACCATCTATATTGCTTTTTTTTTATTGTACACCTTTGATAGTGACAGTAAGAGAGAGAGAGAGAGAGAGAGAGAGAGAGAGAGAGAGAGAGAGAGAGAGAGAGAGAGACAGGGATGTCATGCAGCAAAGAGCCTCAGGTCAGATTAGAACCCCGGCCAGCTGCGGGAAGAACTATAGCCTTATTTATGTGGTATGCACTCTTAACCAGGTGAACCAGGTGCCCCCTCTATGATGTATTTTTTTTATTATCGCTGGCCTACAGCTGCCTGCCTTATGTGGAGTCTTGCAGGTTCAGACCAACAAAGGCCGTGACCTAGTTTGACCCTCAGCGATAGATTCAACCTGAATAGTCTAGACACACGCACACACACAGGCACACACACAGGCACACACACGCACGCACGCACGCACGCACGCACGCACGCACGCACGCACGCACGCACGCACGCACGCACGCACGCACACACACACACACACACACACACACACACACACACACACACACACACACACACACACACACACACACACACACACACACACACACACACGCGCACTCTCACCACAGACTAAGCCTTCTTACATAACAATTAACAGCTGCCAGTGTACTGTAGCTACAGTAAACAATCCCTTTAACTGAAGCTTAATGAAGGCTCTAGTACCTCTCCTCAGTGTCTCTCCAACCATATAAGAACCTTTCTTCTTCATTACGCAACCGTAACTAACCACCACGCTAATTAATTGCAGGCAGCACAAGGACCCCTGTCTGGGAACAGCAACGCTTACAAACAATGGAAAAATGTCTGTGTGTTGTGGACATGAACCCCTAGCGTCCTTATTCTGGGGCAAACATTTGGTTCAAAAAAGCATATTGTCACTGTCGTGTGGAAACCTCATGTTTCCAAAACCGTGTATAGTGTAAATAGCAGATCTACAAGCTCACAACGCGTCACAATTCAACGCATTACGAGGTTGTAGTTCGGCTATTTTCACTACCTTTGCTTGACGTTCTCGTATGAAGTAGGGCATTAAACGACGAAAAAAATAAGTTGAAATATGGAGATTCGAGGTTTCTCCACAAGCTCACGTCATTTCAGCGAAGAAACTTGGTGTAAAAAAGGACCGGACCAAATATAGACCCCTGGGGGACCCCGGTCATCTATAAACATGCAAGGTTTAAGGGGTTAAAACAGCAGCCATGGAGACCAGGCCACTGACGGTGTGAGCGGGGGATTCTGTGTCCTCTTATCAACTCAAACCTAAAGGGAAGAAAAACATCTATTTATTCGCTTGTTTCTTCAAGTCTTAACTGTTATTTTTCTAATAATGGCCTCCCTCTAACCTTATCACCTTATCTGCTGTTTCTATCTTTGTTTCTCTATCCCTGCTGGGTCTGTCTCACTGTCTTGACTTGTGTATGTGTGTCTCTCTCTCTCTCTCTCTCTCTCTCTCTCTCTCTCTCTCTCTCTCTCTCTCTCTCTCTCTCTCGCTCTGCCTTGAAAACATCTTGTAATGATTTAGAGGGCCAAGGTCTCTCAGGGACACAGGAAGTAGCTTGTTCTGACTCTAAATCAGGGCGATGAGGTAAAGCTCCAAAATTTAGCTCATCAACAGGACGCAGCTCTCTCTGTTCTGGCTGCTACTCTCTCTCTCCCTCTCTCTTTCTCTCTCTCTCTCTCTCTCTCTCTCCGTCTCTCTCTCTGTGTGTCTCTCTCTCTCTAACACTTTCTGGATATCTCGTTATTGTCACTGTATCTCTCACTTTTCTGTCTGTGTTTTGGTCTCTGATCTCTCTTTCCTTCTCCCTCTCTCTCTGTCTTTCTGCTGTCAGCAAAACACATCATTGCCTCTGTGCGATCCCATCGCCATTATCGTTTGCTGTCGGGTGGAAACCTCATATCTCCATATTTCATCTTTTTATGTTTTCCCATGAATTAATGCCCCTACTTCATCATGCAAGAGTGACGCGCAAAGGTAGTGAAAATAGCAGATCTGCAAGCTCACTTCGAGTCGCGACGCGACGCGTTGTGATCTAGTAGTAGTGTGATCTAGTAGTATTGTCACTACTTTAAAATGCTTTTAAAGTAATGATAAAAAAGGAACGGTTTTGGTCGTACAAGTTTTCCACCCGACAGTGTCGAATTGTCGATATCTTTCCAGCCGGCTGTGTTGTTAACCCCTCTGCACCTTGTTGTATCTGAACCAAAGAAGAACCCCGCTGTGACCTATTAATGGTCCAGTCTAGGGCACTGTACCGTTCTGCCGTCTGGTTCCAATTTCTTTTTTTTTTTTTGGGTCGTGTTTTGCATGGCAGCCACTCTGACACGCTAATCACTTAATCGCTAATCAGATCCCGCTAATGCTATTAAATGGCCGCTCGGAGAATACCTCTCATTGTTTGTGTGTCTTTGAAGAGCGGGGAGTGTGCTCGGAATGCAACAGGAAATGGTCAATAGGTTAGGCAGCTGTGCAATAAAAACTGTGCCTCTCATGCCTGGCCGTATCAATTTAAATGTGTTGCGTGTGTGTGTGTGTGTGTGTGTGTGTGTGTGTGTGTGTGTGTGTGTGTGTGTGTGTGTGTGTGTGTGTGTGTGTGTGTGTGTGTGTGTGTGTGCGCGTGTGTGTTTGCAGGTGCCATAGTTGCATAGTATGTGTGCAAGCATGTGTGTGCATACTGTACGTGTGTGAGTGTGCATGTATTTCCGTGCATGTGCCGTATAGTTGCATGTGTGTATAGCCTAATAGTATGTGTGCATTCATGTGTGTGTGGGTGTACTTGAATTACTATACTTCTGAGGGCCAAACAAAAAGTAGGCTATAGTAGAATTTGAGAAAGAGACACTGTGGGGACCATTATGGTCCTCACAAGAGAAATGATTGTTTTGTGGTTAAAAAAACGAGCTGGGGTGTTAGGCTTATACAATTAGGAAAAGATTCAGGTTTAGGATTAGGCATTTAGAGATTAGGTTAGAGGTTAGAGTTTTCCCTATTATATAATTAGTTGTGATAGATATATAGAAACATTGCCGATCTACTGTACAAGCTCACAACGTGTTACGTGTCACACTCGTTGTGACTGAGCTTGTAGAGCTGCTATTTTTGGGCCGTGCACATTTATTTGCCTGCATGTGCCGTAGTTGCATGTGCGTGCGTATATATGTGTGTGTGTGTGTGTGTGTTTGTGTGTGCGTGTGTTTGTTTCTCTGAGAATTGTTGTTCATGCTGGACAGACACAACAGAAGGAAGTGGTCATCAACTCTCTCTCATCCTCTCTTATTCTTCGGCCTAAAATGTTGTTGAAAACAAAGCATTGGCAAGGATATCCCCTAACTGATGAGAAACCTGACAGACTCCAGCACATTCTCACACACACACACACACACACACACACACACACACACACACACACACACACACACACACACACACACACACACACACACACACACACACACACACACTCACACACCAGTGTGTGGTCTTTTTGTGTATGTGCAAATGTGAGTCTGTCTGTCTGTTGGTCTGCGGTCCCTGTATGTAGTATGTCTGTTTGATTTTGTGCACATTTCTGAGTGTGTGTGCGCGGGCGTGTGTGTGTGTGTGTGTGTGTGCGTGCGTGTGTGCGCGTATGCATGCACGTGTGCGTGTGTGCACACATGCATGCACACAAGTCCAGATAGACACACCTGTACAGTATGTGCACGTGTGTGTGTGTGTGTGTGTGTGTGTGTGTGTGTGTGTGTGTGTGTTAGTGTGTGTGTGTGTGTGTGTGTGTGTGTGTGTGTGTGTGTGTGTGTGTGTGTGTGTGTGTGTGTGTGTGTGTGTAATGTGAACAGACAGCTCAATCTGCTCCCTCTAATCACATGGATACTGCAGCCTGGAGAAAAGACACATCCTATTTCCTGTGACATGGCTGTAACTTCCTGTCGCCCGGCTTTCATGGACCCGGTCCCACTCGCACTCTTGATTAGCTGGCGTGTGTCTGCAAGTGTGTGTGTGTGTGTGTGTGTGTGTGTGAGTGAGAGAGAGAGAGAGAGAGTTCATAGGCTCCCGGGTAGAGTTGGCCTTTGCTGAGCGCTGATGACTTGATTACGAAGACGAGACCCTGAGATATCTGTCTTTGCCAGGGAAGCGGGTGAAAGCTGTGTGTGTGTGTGTGTGTGTGTGTGTGTGTGTGTGTGTGTGTGTGTGTGTATGTGTGTGTGTGTGTGTGTGTGTGTGTGTGTGTGTGTGTGTGTGTGTGTGTGTGTGTGTGTGTGTGTGTGTGTGTGTGTGTGTGTGTGTGTGTGCGCGTGTGTGTGCGTGCATGTGTGGTGTGTCCGTGCGTGTTTTTTTCTCTCTTCAAATGCTCAAAGAGTTTATCTCTCTCTGTCTTCCAATCCTTCCACCTTCCGTCTCATCTGTGTCCCTCTCTCTTTCTTTCTCTCTCCCACTCTCCCTCCATATCTCGGATCCCTCTCCCCTCCCTCTCTTTACCTTTTCCTCCACACCCTTCCCACCACTCCCTCTCCTCTCCTCCCTCCCTCTCCTCTCCTCCTCCCTCTCCTCTCTTCCTCGGTGAGCGCATTCCTCATCCTCCACCTTGTTATCGCCCCGGAAAGCCAAAAAAGCGGCGTTGCCATGGCGACAGCCTCCTGACAGAGCGAGCGAGAGAGAGAGAGAGATAGAGCGAGAGAGATGGAAAAATGTGTTACTTGGAGGTGCCACAGCCATTTTCACAGTCGAGAGAGAGAGAGAGAGAGAGGGAGAGAGAGAGACACTTCCACACGCCGTCGCTCGTCTCCATGCGAACCCTCCCCTGCCTCTGCCATCATTATCGCCCGGCACCCCGCTGGGCGAGGAGGCCTCCGCCGTCTCTTTGAATAGGCAGCTGATTCATTGAACAAAGCCACCGGGGAGTGAAGGCAGGAGCGCTGCACACATCTTAACCCCTCGAGACCGGGAAAGCATCTCTGTCATTTTAGATTTGAACCGCTTTTACCGTTATCTTATACTTTAGCTATTCAAAAATAGTTGCTATAATCAGTGGTTCGCAAACTTTTTCATGTCAAGGACCCCCAAAATGATATGTATTTGGCCGCGGACCCCCATCTCAAAATATGTTGTCCCAGGGACCCCCCACAAGCAAAGATTTGAGTTAAAAATGTTCGCTTTACAAGCTCTACAAGCTCATAGCACGGCACTCGGTGCCGCGCTATGAGCTTGTAGATCTGCTATTTTTGAATAGCCAAAGTATAGAATAATGGTTCAAGTGGTTACACAGATGCGTTCCCGGTTTTAATGGGTTAAGGCATTGTCTTAAATGTGGTGCGAGTGATATTTTCTCGTTAAAATGAGCGTTAAATAGCTCTATATTCTTTTTAAAGGTGTTTTTCTGCCTTTATTTTTATTGTACAGTGCAGACTGACAAGAAACGGGGACAGAGTTGCGGAGTGACATGCAAGCGAGGGGCTGCCAGGCTCGGGAATCGAACCCGACACTCACTTTCGTGCAGGCTGCATCAGAGTCGGTATACGAGCCATCGCCACCCCCAAAAATTGGTGCTTTAAAGCTTGTTCAGTAACAGGGTCTCCCCGCCTCTTTAAACAGATCGGGATACCAATCTTACCCAGTCAGGAGAGTGAACTCATTCAGGATACAGGACAAAATGGAAGTGATGAAACCAAAAAACTAGAAGACAAAAATTAGAACTGTAACACTATAACATTTTAGCTAATAGTGAGCTTGTAGATCAACAATTTTCAAGAAATCTTGAACAATTTTAACAACACAAATGTGGTATGGGGCTCCATGGCACACAATATTTCCAGATGGGGGTCTGCGGCCAATTATATATATATATTTAGGGGTCCTTGACATGAAAAGATGTGAGAAACACTGCACTAAAGGCGTAAAATCTCCCCTCACACAAACCCACACAATCCTATAGCCACATACTGTACTTACCACAAGCAGCAAGTCGTTGCACTTTGGTGTTGGGAGGGCTGTGTGACCCACTATTGCACTATTTTAAACGTTGTACTGTATGACCAGTGAAGGATTGATTGGCCATCGGGCGAACCGGGAGAAACCCCGGTGGGCTGGTTTATCTGTGGGCCGCTATAGAAGAGTGTGTTTTTTCTCATTTTAGTTTTTTTGCCCTTGGCTGACCGGCCCACAATGGTTTGGTTTGTCTCTTATACTCACCATTAGCAACATACATCTGTTGTAATTTTTGAATAAATATTTGAAGTTTTTCAGAAAACTTAGGTAAGGATTTAGAAGGTGTTTTTAGAATTGGCCTCAGGCCTAAATGGGTTAATGTTATATTATTAAGATCTTAGTGTTTTGCCAATTATTTGCGGGCCCACTTGCAACGCCCACACGAGAACCAGTGCATTGGAAACACAGGTTATTTTCTTTTTCCATTTCCTGAAAAGTAACAGTTTTTGGACATACAAGGTTTTTCGGGCCCACAGCGATGACATACTGTTTGTTTCAGGGCTGCTAGCGATGGTTCTGCTCGGGGCTTAAAAACACCATCTGTTGTAGACCCTGCAAAGCACACTCTGTGCATGAATGCTGAATGTCAATTAACCCATTAAGACCTGCAGGACCCAGATTCTAAACATAGTCTTCTAAATCCTAACAGTTTTCTGTGCTCAAAACGTTTTCATGTCAAGGACCCCCAAAAGTATATGTATTTCATGGCCGCGGACCCCCCATCTCTAAATATTTTCTTCCAGGGAGCCCCAGAAGCAAGGACTAGAGTAACATTTTTGCATTGATATATATATTTTTTAAATCACCATTTTTCTAAAATGGCAGATCTACAAGCTCGCAGCGCGGCACGAAGTGACACGCTGTGAGCTTGTATATCTGCTATTTTTTGATAGCCAACCAATAGCCAAAATCTAAAAAGATGCTTTCCCGGTTTTAATGGGTTAACTGCTTTCTCGAGTGTCCTCACTGTGTGACAAGACACTACCGGAATCACACCCTACCTCTCATGGAACCGTGTGTGTGTGTGTGTGTGTGTGTGTGTGTGTGTGTGTGTGTGTGTGTGTGTGTGTGTGTGTGTGTGTGTGTGTGTGTGTGTGTGTGTGTGTGTGTGTGTGTGTGTGTGTGTGTGTGTGTGTGTGTGTGTGTGTGTGTGTGTGTGTAAGCACACATTGAATTGAGAATGAACCTCCCCGTAACAATATGTAAGTGTCCATGTATTCACGTTTGTGTACACGTAGGTGTGTGTGTGTGTGTGTGTGTGTGTGTGTGTGTGTGTGTGTGTGTGTGTGTGTGTGTGTGTGTGTGTGTGTGTGTGTGTAAGCACACATTGAATTGAGAATGAACCTCCCCGTAACAATATGTAAGTGTCCATGTATTCACGTTTGTGTACACGTAGGTGTGTGTGTGTGTGTGTGTGTGTGTGTGTGTGTGTGTGTGTGTGTGTGTGTGTGTGTGTGTGTGTGTGTGTGTGGGGGACACCATATGTTCCACACAAATTTGTTTTCACCCCTAAAAAAGCCCAGCCACATGCATATTAAGTAGTTTCAATTAAGACTCCCCCAACACCCACATAACACACACACACACACACACTGTTCGCATAGCCTATATGGACACAGGTTCATTCTTATTTCACACACACGCACACGCACACAGACACACGCACGCACACACTCATTTTAACATGCAAACACAATCATGCTCTCACACTGACATGTCTGGGGGTCTTGGTGAGTCTGAGGTGATGGACTCTGGCTGACTGTGTGTACTGTAAGTGTTAGAATATCATTAATCCCCATTAGGGAAGGTGTGTGTGTGTGTGTGCGTGCACGTGCATGTGTGATTATTTGGGGCAGATGGAGAGCCCTGCCCTCTTCCACAGGGTCAACAGGGAGAAGTTAACCAGCACAGATTGCCGCCTCACTTCCCTCCTCTCCTCTCCTCTCCTCTCCTCTCCTCTCCTCTCCTCTCCTCTCCTCTCCTCTCCTCCCTTCACCTCCCCTGAGGTCTGTCTCTCTCTCAGCCTCTCACCTCCTCTCCTCCTCCTCTTGTCTCTCCCCCTTTCCCCCTTCTGTCACCTTTGTTGTCTTCTCTTCTCTTCTCTTCTCTTCTCTTCTCTTCTCTTCTCTTCTCTTCTCTTCTCTTCTCTTCTCTTCTCTTCTCTTCTCTTCTCTTCTCTTCTCTTCTCTTCTACTTGCTTGACAGAAGCACACAGTGGTGTAAAGTAACTAAATACATTTACTCAAGTACTGTACTTAAGTAAAATGTTGAGGTATTTCTTATGGAGTATTTCCAATTTTCAATGCTTTTACTTCTACTCCACTACATCTCAGAGGCAAATATTGTACTTTTACTCCACTACAATTATTTGAAAACTTTAGCTTGTTACTTTGCAGATATAAATGATTAAATCATAAAACATACTTTAATCACTTAAGCCCTATTTTATACATAGGCTATTTGAAAATAGCAGATCTACAAGCTCACAACGTGTCGCGATGCGACGCGTTGTGAGCTTGTAGATCTGCTATTTTCAAACATTTTAGTACTTTTACTTTTGGTACTTTAAGTATATTTTGATGCCAATACTTTTCTACTTTTACTCGAGTAACATTTTGAACACAGGCCTTTTACTTGGACAGTGAGCTGAAGAAAGGTTGGAGAGAAAGTGAAGTTTCACACTTTCACTCCAGAATCAGTTCTCCACTTATTGCTGCCTCTGACACCTGTTTTGAAGCAGAATGATTGAGAGCATGAAATTCAACCAAATTCGAGCACTTCTTCAAGTATACAGTTGGCTGGCTAACAAAGTGATAACATTGGCTGCATGGCTGTGATCCTCGATGCATTAGAGATATTATTCACTGCTGAAATTCAGCCATCCTGGGCTGAGTTTTTCTATCATAAAAATGTTTACTTTACTGGAGTATTTCCCATTTTCAGTACTTTTACTTCTACTCCACTACATGGAGGCAAATATTGTACTTTTACTCCATAACAATTATTTGAAAACTTTAGTTAGTTACTTTGCAGATATACATTATTATATTATAAAACACATACATTAACCAGGCTATTTGAAAATAGTCGATCTACAAGCTTGTAGATCTGCTATTTTCAAACATTTTAGTACTTTTACTTTTGGTACTTTAAGTATATTTTGATGCCAATACTTTTGTACTTTTACTCAAGTAACATTTTGGCATTTTACTTGTAACAGAGTATTTTTATATTGTGGTATTGCTACTTTTACTTAAGTAAGATATCTAAGCACTTCTTCCACCACTGCTGAGAGGTTGATAAGCCCTATTAACCCAAGGGCTGATACAGCTAGCAGACCAATCTGCACAAGCTAAAGTGCCACCGCAGACTGAACTGTCACAGTGCCTCCTTGTTGAAGGAGGCATGCAGTGGCTCAGGAGGAGGTAGAGCGGCTGCTTGGGAATCGGAAGGTTCCCGGTTTGATCCCGGGCTCCCCCTGTGTTACTGTCGAAGTGTCCTTGAGCAAGACACTGAACCCCTAACTGCTCCCGGTGAGCAGGTTGGTGCCTTGCATGGACTGTGAATGGGTGAATGTAATGCACATTGTAACGCGCTCTGTATAAAGGTGCTATATAAATGCACCAGCGTTGGCTATTAAAAAACTGCCGGTATGGCCTGGAGCGCTGCCCTGGCGGTCCGGGCACCTAGGCTCCTATGCAACCTCACAGCGTGTCACGCAGTGACACGCTGTGAGGTTGCGTTCCCGACGACCTTTGCTGCGTGTCACTCCCCGTCTCTCTCTCCCCATTTCCTGTCTATATACTGTAGGCAGAAAAAGACCAAAGAATATCTGGGGGGAAAAAAAACAGATGTACAAGCTCACAGTGCGTCACTTGGTGCTGCGCTGCTTTTGCATCTGCTATTCTTGAATATTTTAGAAAAATCTTGAAAGTGTTTGAAGAATTTTTAATTTTGAAAAAGCTTGAGAACTAACTAGGCAGTTGTAGAATCGGCCTCAGGTCTTAATGGGTTAACTCAGCATGTCAAACATGGCCACTATAGTTGCTGCGTTGATCAAATGCTATTTCCTTGTTGTCTTTGTGCGACTACATATCGTAAGGATATGGTTATATCATGATTGCCCTCGAAACTGGCTGCATCAGCTCTGCATGTCCTACAGCCTGGAACGTTACGCCAACCTCAAACAACGATGAATGCCTTAATTATACATATTTTTTCAGGTTTTATTAGAAAACATCATTGCATAGCAGTATGAATTATGATGTTTCTTACGATTCAAGAGGACCGCTCTATTAAAAAAACTAAAAACTACAACAAATCATCAAACATCAAAACACATCAAACGATAAAAAAGTTCCTATTACTTCTGGTAAAGCTTGCTCTTGTGAGGAACGATATCTGCTGCCTTTGCGTGTGACTCACAGGTTGTGTGAGTGTCCTTCCATTTCTTAGATTGTAGCGAATTGTATTTGTAGACATGGGCTCTGGATCATTGGACTGGTCCCTTCTCTCAGTAGTCGATTGAATAGGCTCTATGCACAGCAGCCATGTTGGAAGGAAATTGGGCCTCTTCCTTACTTCCCTCACTGGTGTTACCAATAATACTAATGAAGGCTCTGTTCCATTTCGTGTAGCACAGTGGTTCTCAAACGTTTTAATTTCAAGGACCCCCATAACTCTGAGAGTGTACAAATGAAACCAAATGGACCCGGGTCCATTTGGTTTCATTTGTACACTCTCAGAGTTACACACCCGTAAGGGGCAATTTGGAACCCCCTCAAGGAACCATGAGGGTCTATGGACCACACGTTGAGACCCACTGGTGTAGCAGAGTGTTTCCAGTGAGCCAACATGCACAATATCACAGCACCTTGACCCTGTTTGACCAGAATGGAACAGAGCCTTAATTATTATCATTGGTAACACCTGTGAAGAAAGTAAGAAGAGTCCCAGTTTATTTCCAATATGGCTGCTGTGCAATAGAGCCTGTTCTATGCTCTTTGAGTGGCCTCCTCTCTCCTCGCCTCCAGAGTATAGGGAAGGAATTAGTCGGTATCCCAATGATTGCGGCAGCACCTCCCCTGGAGACATTCCAGATCCTGGGTCAAGTGTTTTGGAGAGAAATTCCAGAGAGAGGAAATCTAGTGTCCAATCTATAGTGCCGTCTGCTTCAAATAACTTTTCTGACATTGTCAACCAGGCGGTGTCCTATACCCGACATCAGGGTCTAAATGTCTCAATGGAAGAGTATAGGGAGAGACCACTTCCAACCACTGCAGATGTGCTGGTTATACTCTATTAACATACTCACATAGATTGGTTAAAAGGATGTTTTATTCATCAGAAATAAGTCGCGGGTTGTGGCTTTAAGTTATTCAACCGAGCTCTTGGAGTGGGGACTCAGGTAGGTGAGAGGTAGGAGAAGAGGCTTTTAGCACTGAGGATATAAACTACAGCAGATGTAGTTTAAAGGGCCTTTTCCAAATGCTGCCGGTGCTTACAGTTACAATGTCCTAATGCCTCCGGCTAAATGGTTGGAATCCATATAATAACCGACTTAAAACATCCGCGGCCCTTTATCGCTCAAGTCCATATGCCTCAGTGTGTAGTGTGTGTGTGTGTGTGTGTGTGTGTGTGTGTGTGTGTGTGTGTGTGTGTGTGTGTGTACACACAGCAGTCCACCTACATGCTCCCAACCTGAGCAATCCAGAGACAGAGGAATCCATGCGGGAGGATTAGAGGATCGCTGCTCCTAAATCCCGTACATGGGAATTGTACCGCCAATCACAGGCCGGGAGCCGTCAGCTTCCCCGCCGAGCCGTGTGGTGCTGGGGAATACCGGGGGATTGTTGTGGAGTATAGGCTGATGCCTTTAGGGGGGGATCGGATCTGAGCCCACCCCCCCCAACCCCCAAAACACCCCCCCACCCCGCCCACCCCAAAAAAGATGACTTCCAAACAAATATCCACACACACCGGTGTGCGGCACAGGAAGTCCGGGATGCAGAGGCGAGGGGAGGGAGGGGGGGGGGGGGGGGGGGGGGCTTGGGGGGTCTTCTTCTTGTGTGTATAAAGGGATTGCGTCTCAGAATCCCAGTGTTTACAGTCGAGCCTTCTCGCTGTCATGCCGAGTTAACGTGCGGTGCCCACACATGCAGGAAAACACGCCATATCCGCCCACATGCTGTAGGTGAATATACAGCATACTGTATATACTCCTGTGTGCGTATACGCTCGCACGCACGCACACACACACACACACACACACGTTTGTATTACTATACTTGTGAGGACATAATTGTATAGGATAGCATTGAAAATAGACGGGGAAAATAGCAGCTCTACAAACTTACAACGGGCGATGCGTTGTGAGCTTGTACGATCCTAAAATCCCAAGATCCTAAAATAGTAAAATCGTTAAAACCTCAAATCTACTTGTGTAATCCTAACCGTCATTCATTTTCTGACTAACTCCCCAAATTGTTATTATTTATTAAACCATGAAACAACACATTTTTCTTGTGAGAACCATCCGGGCCTGTATATATTTCTCTATATGAATTCTACTATACTGTACCTGTGTGGACATTTGGCCCTCACAAGTCTAGTAAGTCACACACACACACACACACACACACACACACACACACACACACACACACACACACACACACACACACACACACACACACACACACACACACACACACACACACACACACACACACACACACACAATTACCACCACTGCCAATAACGGCAACAAGCACAACAACAACAAATCTATTCTCCCCCCCAGCCCCCCTATTCCCTCTTCATCCTGCCTCTCTCTCTCTCTCTCTCTCTCTCTCTCCCGCCCACTTCTTCATTCTGTGTTTTATTTCTCATGTTGTGGGGAATTGGAGCTGAGGCCTGACAGTGGAGGAGGTGTTGGTTGGTTGGTGCTAGAGTTTCTTCTATCTTCTTGTCTCTCTCTCTCTCTCTCTCTCTCTCTCTCTCTCTCTCTCTCTCTCTCTCTCTCTCTCTCTCTCTCTCTCTCTCTCTCTCTCTCTCTCTCTCCCCCCTCTCTGGACCTCCAGTGATCACAGGAGCGCAGTAGGAGAAGTGATGGGCAGGGGGAGCCCGGTTGTACAAACCAGTGGTGGAAGAAATACTGAGATTTTCTTTCTTTTTTAAAGTAGCCTAAGTAAGTAAGTAAAAGTAGTGGTGGACAGTAACTAAGTGCATTTACTTTAGTACTGTATTTAAGAATATTTTAGGATCATTTGTTTTTTTGTTTTTTGCATGCTGATGAATTTTACATTTTAAATTGAAATATTGTAGTTTTGACTCCACTACATTTCTAGGAAACAGACAAAAATATTTTATGAATTAACCACCACAGTTACCAATAACTAGTATCTAAAGCTGTCAAACAGCATCAATTTGCATCGGTACTGTATGCAGTCCAGTAGCAGTATATTGTTGAGTAAATACTCAAGTAAAGAAAAAGTATATACAAAAATTGTACTCAAGTAAAGTACTTTAGACCTAGTTACTTTCCACCTCTGAGGAGAAGGAGAAGTGATGGGCAGGGGAGCCGAGTTGTACAAACTAATGTAGCGAGCACACTTTCCTCTGCCGACCCAAGCCAGTCAATACTCGCCAATACCTCAGATGAAAGGAATTGTAGGTCGGAGAGGTGCAACATTGATGAGGTCACACGGCGCAGGTCATATATACTGTACTTAGTTTGGGCTGGAAATGCCCGGGCCTATTTATTTTATTTATGTCCTTTTTTTCTCCTTGTTCTTTTCCCAGCGAAATTCCTCATAATTTACTTCCAGTATATACAGTGACCTCCATGTTCTTGTTTGGCCTGAAGCCTATCGGTGACTCTGGGGGGAGGGGGAGGGGGGGGGGGGCATTGAGATTAAGTTTGACAGTCTTCTATTTTTTATTCTTCTTTTTTTTAGCCGTTATAGAAAGGACTATAAGCCCAAAGCCTGGACAGTGTTTTATGAGGATTCATTGATCGGGGGAAGGCAACACATTGATGAGGCTGAGGCTGAGGTGTTGTTGTGAATGAAGCCGGATATAGTGGTGACCCAGGGGGAATCACAGCAACACACTGCCTCCTGATCTCCTCCAAAGCTGCTGCACAACCCCATGCTGTCCTGCCTGATGAATGTACTCTGTCCCTCCTCTCCATCTCTCTCTCTCTCTCTCTCTCTCTCTCCCTCTCTCTCTGTCTCTCTGGCTCGGCCTCTCTTTCTCTGGCATTCTCTGTTGTCCACGCTCTATCACTCCCCCCCCACCCCCCACCACCTCCCTCTCTCTCTCTCTCTGTTTTCTGGTCCTGATGAATGCAGAGTGAATCAATAAATCTATTCCCCTGCTGGATACCTGATAAAATTTACAAGGACAAGCTTAATAAATTACTAATGGGGTGGCCAATTAGTTTGTGTGCCTGTGTGTGTGTGTATGTGTGTGTGAGCGCATACATAAATATACCTGTGTGTGTGTGTGTCCGTGTGTGTGTGTGTCCGTGTGTGTGTCTGTGTGTATGTCTGTGTGTGTGTGTGTGTGTGTGTGTGTGTGTGTGTCTCTGTCTGTGTGTGTGTGTGTGTGTGTGTCTGTCTGTCTGTGTGTGTGCGTCTGCGCTTGTTTATATGCATGCGTGCGTGTCCTCCGCTCTCCCCTCAGTCCTCAGTTTCCCTGCCTTGCGGGCCGAGCCAAAACCAACAAGGCTGACAATACTCCAGCCAGCAGCAGTAGCCACCAGCCAGCCGGCCCTCTCACAGCCCCAGGGCACATAAAAACCCTGTCAGGGACCCCTGTCAGGGACGCCGCAGATCACAGCTCCTGGAGGAGGGACTGAGGGCCTGTTGTACACCTGCCCCAGCCGCTTCAGCCATCTGCACAAACAGATGTAAATACACTGCCTCCATACAACCCTCTAGAGCAATGGGAGATATATGGCTTTCCTTCTGTGTGTTTCCCTCGCTGTGTATAATAAGTGTGTGTGTGTGTGTTTGTTGTTGTGTGCGAGCTTGGCTGTGGGTGAGCTATAGTTAGAGAGAATATAGGGAGAGAGAGAGAGACTATACGTGTCTCCCACATCCCAGTATAACATCAATAGATCTCCGAGGATCATCTTTGGGGATCATCATCTTCAAAAGAAAAACCCAACTTTCCTTCCCAGAGACGAGAACCATAATTATTCCACATTAGCATAAGTGTGAGTGCATGCATTTATGTATGTATAGTGCGTTAACGTACGTACAAATGTACGAGCGCTTAAACGCAGATTAGCCGCGGCTGGGGTGCGAGTCCTTTTCTTTTATCTCGGTCTAAAAGAAGGAATAGGGCCTTTCTAATATAAAGCTGTATCGACGCATCTCTGCGCCGCTTCATCTCTGCGTATACATCGTTATCTGCTGACAGAGGGAGCGCTTTGATGTCAGGGCAGAGGTCCTCACACTGTGTTGAATTGTTATGACACTTGAGTAGTCTGGGGTACTAGCCTATGTACTGTATGTGTTTGTGTGTGATTGCGTATGTGCATCTGTTTTTTTTTTTACCCTGTTGAAGACCTCGTTAAAGCCTATCTTCCCCGTATCTATATTGTTAGGATAGCTTATGAAACTCATGCACACTTTGGCATAGGGCAGAGGCTCTCAATCTTTTCTCGATCAGGGGCCACTCGAAAGCATTCTTAGCCCACCCATCTGACCACTTAACTACGTGGTCAGATAGGTGGGTCGTGTTCATTTCCAGTGGATGTATATTGTAATAATGATCCGTCAATCAATTGTGTTCCGGCTTGGATCAATACAACTGACGTACTGTAGTATATTTCACGTTCTTATTTATTTGTATCACAATGAAAACTATTCCCCCCCCCAAGGTTTTAAAGACAAAAATACCATGAAATTGTTTCTACGTAATTGTTTTACATTTTAATGTCGTATTATCATTAAGATCTTAGTGCTTTGCCAATTATTTGGGGGCCCATTTGCTATACCCTCGAGGCCCACCAATGGGCCCTGGCCAACAGGCTGAGAAACACTGGCATAGGGCACCCAACTCCACCATCCACTAACTAGTCAAAAAACTATGCCAATTTATTCATGGGAAGATTCAAAGAGGATTTGGTGTACCACAACAATCCGTCTACTCTCTATTTAAAATGTTGCTTTTGGTATAATGACGATTATACTATAGTATACTATAGTCTTCTTCATATTTTCAGGTACAACGGACCAGTTTGAGGGGTACCGTTTGTACTTGAATTCTAGAATGTCCTCCATAGATTTCACTTTAGAGTTCAGCAGGGAGTCTGTTTCCTTCTTAGATGTACTGGTTAAAATGGATGAACAGGTGTCCACTTCTGTGTACAAGAAAAAAATTGATTGAAATAATTACTTGCACTTCTCCAGTTACCACCCACCAGGTTTAATGAAGGGTTTACCCTACAGCCAGCTACTGTACTGAGGGTTAAGATAATTTGTAGCACAGATATTGCATTTGAAAAACAAGCAAAAGATCTAAATCAATGTTTCAATGCCAAAGGGTACAATAATAAGGTTTTAAATGATTGTCTACACAAGGTACGTAACATCAGCAGAACCAGTTTATTGACCTCTAAACCTCCACAGCCAGGAGTCTAAAATTGTGCTGTCTACCACTTTTTCTCAGATTTGTAATGATTTAAAGAGGATTGTCCTAAAATACTGGTATATTCTATCCACTGATCCTGCTATAGGTCATGTGTTTAAAACACCCCCTACTTTTGCACATAAACGAGCCCAGAATTTAAGAGACTCACTGGTCAGAGCAGACTGTTACGTACCACCTGACAGAGATGGGGACTCGAGTTAGGGACTCGGACTCGAGTCGCACTCGAGTGGCCAAAAACGAGACTCTCGACTCGACTCTGACTCGCCCCTCAAAGACTTGAGACTTGACTCGACTCGAGCCTCAACGACTTGAGACTTGACTCGACTCGAGCCTCAAAGACTCGTGGACAATCTTTATTTTATGTTTATTTTTTGGACAAATAAATGAATGAAATGCCCAAAAAACTTCCACTCCCCTGTCCCCCCCCCCGCAAAGAAACCTCCGCTCCAGTGCACGCTGCGCGGAGCCGGCTTCAGTCAAGCTGTTTCATGCTGCTCATTAACGTAAACATGGAGAGGCGAGCGCAACAGCTGCTATGTGTGTGGCCGCCGCGGCCTTTCATCATAAAGTTTAAATATAAAAACTTCGAAATTAAACAAATATGTTTAGCTCAGAATCAGCTATATAACCTCAGTTATCTTGGCATATGCTTACATTTTTTATAAGATGGTCGGATCATCTGTGACAGCACGTTTAGGAAACATCGGATTTTCATTTCGTTAAACCCAGCTGGGTGAATATTCAACACTTCACCACGGTAAACGCTACGCTCATGTAATGTTCACTGCATAAAAGCTGTGGTTCTCAAACCTTTTCAGGCCGTGACCCCCCAAAAGAATCATATTTGAACTGGGGATCCACATTTAGACAGTTTTTTGGTGCGCAACACAGCCCTCGTTTAAGTGAATTGCTTTCACCTGCTCTGCTGTTGGACTGCTGTGCGGAGTCGAGTGTGCGCAACAGGGCATATCTCCGCCAAGCCAGGGTGACCTACCCAGGCCCATGAAATTCATATGCAGGCATAGTAGCCAATTAGAATGAAATCTGCAAAAACTGACTCATATACTGATACAGAACCATATTGGCTATATATTATCGCTGTCGGGTGGAAATCTTGTATGTTCCTTTTTTATTATTATTTAAAAACAATTAAAAATCATGAAAATAGCCAATCTACAAGCTGTAATTATTAATAATTAAAAATACTATATTTTAAAGAGTGAAAAATCAACTAAAGTCATTATTAGTGCAAGTTCAATCACATTTCATTTGAATGAAAATAAATTGTGGGGAAAATACATAAAATCTCTAATCTGTGAATCTAATGTGATTTATTATGACCTGTCTATACTTTTACATTTATGCCCCCCCCCCCCCCCCCCCCCCCATTTTTTTTTTTTTTTTAAAAGACTTTAAAAAGACTCGAGATTTGACTCGGACTCGACCCTTAAAGACTTGACTCGGACTCGACTCTGACTCGCCCCTCAAAGACTTGAGACTCGACTCGACTCGAGCCTCAAAGACCCGAGACTCGACTCGGACTCGACTCGACTCAACCCTCAAAGACTTGAGACTTGACTCGACTCGAGCCTCAAAGACTTGAGACTTGACTCGGACTCGAGCTCAGAGACTCGTGGACATCTCTGCCACCTGAACATTTTTATGTCAAACCCACCTACAGGTAATTTCCCTTGTTCAGGATGTCTTCAATGTAACGCTATGATTAAAGGTGACACAGTGTTACACCCCTATACTGGCAAAAAAATGATTAACATTAGAATTACATGCAAAACTAAATATGTTGTCTATCTGTTGAAATGTCCATGTGGACTCTGTTATGTGGGCAAAACAAAGAGAGGACTAAAGACAAGAATAGGCAAACACAAATCTAACATTAGAAATAGGGATGAAAAATCCCCTGTGGCGAGACACTTTAATTCAGCAGGGCATGAGGTGTGTTCCTTGAGATTCCAAGGCATCTACAGCCTGACTGTGAATGTTCGTGAGCCGTGCACCCGGCAAACTGCATTATACACAGACTGAGAGTGCTCGTTTTGGTTTTCTAAATGTGTCAAAGTGTCCCTGAACTGCTACCCGGGCACTGTACTAATAGCACACTGCTCCTAATAGTTAGGATGGGTGAATGCAGAGGACAAGTGTCACGTACAGATATGTGCAAATATACTGTGACAAAGAAATACACCCCCAAATGATTGGGGACCATATTATTATTATTAACATCAGCACCATCTTGCAACTTCTCCAACATACTCCAACCTCCCAACACCTCCCAACCTCCTCCAATATCCCCAACATCCATCAATCTCTGCCAGCATCCTCCAACCTCCCGATCATCCACCAACAACCATCTCCATTCTCTGCAGCTACATTCATGGTGTATTGCCTGAATGTGATAATAACAAGGGATACAGTTTTCTGAAAAACGTATGTTTCTATATCAGTGGTGCTCAAACCTTTTCATGTCAAGGACCCCCAAAATGATATGTACTTGGCCGCGGACCCCCATTTAAAAAAATGTTGTTCCAGGGACCCCCAGAAGCAAAGATTTGAGTTACAAATGTTCACACATTTTCACGATTCTTCAAAAATAGCCAAAGAAATCTAAAATGACACATGATGCTTTCTCGGTCTTAATGGGTTAATTTCTCCCCCTGCTGCTCTCTCTCTCTCTCTCTCTCTGGCTTTCTCACTCTCTCTCCAAACATGGGAATGTTTTTAACGACTCCCTGACGCTTGACGGACGCCGAGATGAGGAGAGATGAGGAGAGATGAGGAGAGATGAGGAGAGATGAGGAGAACGGGTAATGGGACATAGTGTGACGGACACAAAGCAGCACAAACGAGTTGAATGACGGAGGAGGGCTGAATGACAAATGATGAGGGGGAAGACGTTCAAAGTGCACGCACATCGAGGGAGGGGCACACACACACACACACACACACACACACACACACACACACACACACACACACACACACACACACACACACACACACACACACACCTATGTTTTATACATTATCGTCTCTGTCGGGTGGAAACCTCATTACGTCCAAAACATGTTACTTTTCAGGATTCAAACTGGTCTAAAAGTGAAAGTTTTTTCAACTTCTAGGCTTAGCCTAGACGTTGATAAGCTGTTTTTTAAGCGTTTATATATAGACGTCTATATTATAGACGTCATTTCAATGGCTATGATATAGACGGTCTATATATAGACACTTAAAAGACAGCTGATCAACGTCTTGGCTAGGTATTTTAGACGTCTAATAACCCCGAAAAATGCTCAGTGGGATAATGAAGTTGGGCGTTAATTTACGAAAAAAGTTAAAACATGGAGATAGGAGGTTTGTGCCCCACAGTAACGATATACAGGTTTCCATACAGAGGCATATGGATGAACCCTCTTTGATGTTTACAATCTCCCAAATGTCTCATTAGGCCCTGAATAAGTGTCGGTGCACCGAGGCATAACCACATACATAGTGTATGGGCAGAGCCGCTGCCTCATAACACTTCAGTGGTCTGAAAGCCTGTCCTCTGTGGGCAGCCAGGTGCACTATGTAGATGTATGTCTCATTTTGTTTATTAATTATGAATTTTGTTTGCACTGTCTGAGTGCACAACAGCCTCTCTCTCTCTCTCTCTTTTCTCTCTCTCTCCTGCTGCCTCATTTGCCCCTGGTTCTTCTCGTATACACATAGTCACAAAGTCTGCACTTTCCCCCTTCACCGTTGTACGTTTGCTTAAAAAAAAAGGAAGAAAAGAGAAATCAATGACCCCTTAATGCAAGATTTAAAACAACATTCGCCATTTGGCCGAACGTCTTTCTTTCGGAACAATGTTGACAGCTACAAACTGGCTACAAATCTGTGCAGCGATAAAAATGTGGTGTGAGTGATCGTCCCATACCTGTGTGTGTGTGTGTGTGTGTGTGTGTGTGTGTGTGTTTTCATAACTCCTGGTTTCGCAGCCAGTTCTCTCTCTCTCTCCAAGAGGAGCTGATTTATCTTCTGGCTGGAGAGAAGTGGGATAGATCAGTTTAATGACTCGTGCAACATGTTGGTGTGGGAAAATCCTGGGACTCAAGTTCAGACATTTTTCTTCCCTTTTTTCCCCCCACTTGGATTGAATCTTTCTGTTGTTCTTCATGTGATGAGTGTTTTTTTCCCCACTCCCTAGGGGCCTCGTGGGTCCAAGAAATCTGTTCCCAAAGACACAGCAGGGCTTCCAAAAAAGCTTGCTTGTCCACCGGAGAGTTTTATGTCATTAGCCTACTAAAGAGAAAGGTGCACACAGTGTTTATTGTTGTAATTAATGGGGTTAGATATGGTTTGATCATTTTGAGAATCAATCTGATGCGAGGTCAGATCTCTCAAAATACTGCTATTGTTTTTTTATATAATCTGTGGAGATCTTTTTTTTTTATAATCTATTTGTTGTGCAGTGCAGTGTCTTCACATCATGGGATCATGGTGAAAATGCGTGTGTTGTTTTTCAGTCCATAAATCAAATGGATCAATCAATCAAGGTTACCGTTGATTGATTGATTGATTGACATTTCTATTGACAAAATAAAATGAGACATATTGATAACAATATACATAATCACATCTTTGTACATGTTCGTTAGGAGGATAAAACACACAAAAAAGCCAATGAGCTCATTTCCATTGTGGCCTTTTAGGTGTCAGAGTGTTAGTTGATATTGTGTGTGTGTGTGTGTGTGTGTGTGTGTGTGTGTGTGTGTGTGCGTGTGCGTGCGCGTGCGTGTGCGCGTGCATGCGCGTGTGGAGGGGGTGAGTGTAGCAGAGAATTATTGCAGAAACCAAAATACAAAGCATAGAACATTACGTACGTACATAATAAATAATCTGTACTAGCCTAAATCAATACGGCTTAGAAAACCACAACAGACTGCTCAGACCATGGTATATAGTCAACTGTTTTACACAGAGTCACTGATGATTTCAGTCTGTACCTAAGGTCCAGCAGTAGTCTACTAGAGCATTGTTTCTCAACATAGGGTCCGGGGACCACCAGGGGTCCAAATGGACACTTACGGGTCTGTAAGGGTTACGGGTCCATTTGGTTCCATCTACTCTGAGTTAAATTAACACTGAGGATTTTACAGTGTAGATTGGGGTCCCAGAGATTAAACATGGATCAAAATAGGGGTCCATGGCCTATAATGTCTATAAAACTGGGGGGGTCCTTGAAATTAAAAAAGGTTGAGAATCGCTGCACAATAGTGATGGTGTGACGCACTGTGAGAATGGAAGCACGGAAGGTGAGATCAATAATGTGCCCCCCTCACATCCACCGCCATCCCACCCCATCCCCACTGACAGCCCTAATAACCGTCCTGATAACAGGAGAGCAGATTAATAAAGCATACCGCAAATGATTATCTCCATCATTAATCCCATCCCACGGCTATTTCAAGAACGCGTGTATTAACTATGTGGACAGCGGTTCCACGTGTTAATGGCCAGATTGAACACATGCCACAGCCGAAGAGGGAAGTGCATTACAGGGGACATGCCAGGTGATTAATGCCGCCGTGTCGCTGAAATAGAAACACAGCACGGTGGGACCGGAGCACGACACCCAACCAATGCACCCCATAGGCCTACCGACCACCGCCATCACCAGAGCGTAATTCCAAGTATTGTACACCCCTTCACCTGTCCGTCGCCCCGTCAACTTAGACTAGTAGATCTATAATTAACACATTGTTCAACATTTTTTTGACAGTTTTCACCGATAATGACATGCCCAAAATAGGGGCGTGTTGAAAGTGCTATGAACATAGCTAATTTACAAGTTCATAACGCATTCTGAGCTCGTAGATATACTGTACTGTTTTCACTATTTATTTTAAATTGACAATCTTAGACAATTTTCACCTATAACGACATAATGACACCAAAATAGGGAGGCTAATTTGAAAAGTATTATGAAAAGAGCCAATTTAACGGGTTGTGAGCTCGTAGATGTGCAATTTGGAGGGTTGTTTTAATTGACAATTTTCGAAAATGTTCACCTATAATGACATGCCCCCGAAATAAGTATGTCAGGTTGACGATAATATATCGTTCGTTCATATGGTGACAGTACAGCGGTTCATTTGTGAGACAAAACGCGCCTATATAGCCTACTGCGCTCATCCACCTTATGGCTGAGCAGCCGTGAACCCGGTGTGCTGCAGTGTGTGGATGATGACAGGGCTGATTCAGATGTGATAAATAATACAACCTAACCCAAGGTATCACATGATGAATATTGCATTCCCATCCCTGTTTGCCCGCCTGTCTGTTAGAGGACTAGCTTGTAGGTTGGCTTGGCTCGGCGCCAGCGCTTTGTGGTCTCTAGCGGTGGAAGAGATGCGGTACAACCAGGGCTAGATCATTTCTGCATTCAAAACAACACCACAGCTGCACAGTGTCAAAATACCAAACGGGAGACGATTAGTTCCATGTTCGTGTGACTGCCGAGTCGCTGCATAAAAATGTAAATCCGTTCCATCTGATACTCGGGCAATTTTCTCCAGCTGGTGTGGAGAGAGGTAGGAGGACGGTTTTTTGAACGCAGAGAATAAATTATCACCCATGAACAGATTATTACCGGGGAAAAGGTGTTCGGGACTCTGTTTGTGGGATGCTGTGTTTAGGGAACATGTGTGGACATGTATCTCTAGCTATTTCTCTCTCTCTCACATACACTCCCACAGACACTCTCTCAAACTGTGTATACGTACAGTATTGTGTGTGTGTGTGTGTGTGTGTGTGTGTGTGTGTGTGTGTGTGTGTGTGTGTGTGTGTGTGTGTGTGTGTGTGTGTGTGTGTGTGTGTGTGTGTGTGTGTGTGTGTGTGTGTGTGTGTGTGTGTGTGTGTGTGTTCACCTGTAATATGAAGTAAACATGTGTACTGTATGCATTTGACTACAGTGCAACAACAGCCAATGTGTGAATGAAGAGGAGTGGTGTATGGAAAGGTACAGGCAGAATGAGGGACCTAATCAGCCAATCAGAAAGCAGATTAGGCTCTCCGGTGGTGGGGGAACGTTACCAGAGCCGTTATACTGGAGAGGAACATTTTTTTTTTGGCTAGCAACACACCGACCAATCACAGCCCATAAACACACCAAAACAACTTTATATGCTGATGACCCTGTCTGGGTGTGTGTGGGCGTGGGGAGAAGTTGAAAAATAGGCTCAGGCAAAACTGCAGGCTCCAAGGATTTTTTGGCAGCGGTTCAGGTTTGTCTGTGTGTCTGTGTGTCTCTCTCTCTCTCTGTGTGTGTGTGTGTGTGTGTGTGTGTGTGTGTGTGTGTGTGTGTGTGTGTGTGTGTGTGTGTGTGTGTGTGTGTGTGTGTGTGTGTGTGTGTGTGTGTGTGTGTGTGTGTGTGTGTGTGTGCACGTGCGTGTGTGCGCGCAGAGACTTCTCTTTTAATTTGACATGGTTCACTGTTTTGGCATTCTCTCATTCCCTCCTCAAGTGTTGCCCATGTGTGTGTGTGTGTGCGCGTGCATGCATTTGTGCACATTTGTGTTTTTATGCCCGCAGACATAAGTCTGCGAGCCTGTGTGCGGAGTTTCTGTCCGTCAGTGTGTGCGCACGTGTGTGTAAATGTGTGTGTGTGTATGCGCGCATGTGTGCGGATCCGGGTGATTGGCAGCAGTGACCTTTTCAGTATGCCTGTTAAACTGGAGCTCTTGTCCCAGTGCAGACGTGCTTGTGTCAACTCCAGCACTCCTTACATGAAGGTCAAATTCTCTCCTGTTGGTAGCCGGACACGTAACACGCACGCACACACATGCACGCACGTCTGCCCCCAACACAAACACACACACACACACATACCCAAGTCTTTACTGTCAAGTCGTCCCTGTGTCCTCTATAAATAATGTGCTCTCTGCCCCCACTAACATGGCGAGGCAATTACCACATCACACTGATGCCTCTACTTCGCTCCCCGCCAGGAGATAATTGTATATTTTGTCATTCTTTCTCTTTTATTTTTTCCCCCCTCCTCCGTCTCTTCCTTTTCCCCCTCTTTTTGGTGTCTACGGCAACTGTTTCTTGGTCTTGTTACCGTGGCCACCGTCACGGCTGCTGCCATAGGTCCAATCCGTGAAAGAGCGCAGTTTGATTGGTGGGACTGGAGTGCTCATTAGCGAAGTAAACGTCTCAGGGATGTTTTTTTTCTTTTCCTTTTTTCTCTTTCTCCCTTTTATGTACTGTAGGTGTAGGAGAAAACACAGCACTGATGTCACATTTATTTTTGCACAAATAACGTTCTGTGTTTTGTTCAAGTTCGATTCCATTCCTAACCATTGGCCCAAAGTTTGGGCGGGGGAAAAACACACGGGTGATGCCTCCTGAATTAAACCTGAACTATAGGCTGTGGCAGTGGTTCTCAAAGTGGGGTCCGGGGACCCTCCAGGGGTCCTCGAAGGGGTTCCAGGGGGCCCCCAGAAAAATGAGGAACAGCGTAAACCCTATGATAGTTTTTGGATATTTTTGAAAAATCTCTGCAAATGTTGAGACATTTTCTCTTATGGGGGTCCCCTGGCACAAAGTATTTTCAAATGAGCGTCCGCTGGCCAAAAACATATCAATTGGGGAGATCCTTGACATGAAAATGTTTGAGAACCACTGGGCTACAATACTGTATGCGGTTGTGTGTTTGTGTGTGCGCGCGCTCACGGCTGCGTGTCCTTGCACAGCCTAAGCCTGCGTGCGTGCGATCATCACACAGGGGAGATGCTTACAGTCCATTTGTCTGCAAGCACACTGACCATTAGCTGGCCACCATACATAATGTATAGCAATGACCTTTCTGCACACTGCACCCCTAGGCCTATAAGCCATTGTTTGGTGTTGTATTGATTTTTTACCCCCCTCCTAGATGGAGACGGTGATTTGAAGAGGGGGCGGGGCAGCGAGTGGCACTGCGTTTTCTGAAAGGAATCGGCAGACGAGAGCAATGGAGTGTAAAGGATTGAAAAGGCTAAGCGCGGGCAAGGACACCGGCGAAGGCGGACGCATGCCGGCAGCCCTTTTTTTTTTCCTTCTCTTTTTTTTTGTGCCCGCGGAGTTGGATGCCGGGAGGCGGGCCACCGCGAAAAGCCAGGGTCACATTTTAATAGTGTCGATCGTTGTGGACAATATAAGTGCCACCAATACACAGGCCATTAACGGCAGAGTGGTCGGCCGCGCGGGCCACAACACTTAGAAGAGTCTCTGACAGATTCTCACCATTTATCGAGCTTCACTCGGTGGAAAATATGCTGGGGGGGGGGGGGGGTGTAGGGTGGGGGGCAGGGGGGGCGTTGACATGGATTGTGTGAGATCCATCTGTGCTCTCTTGCTCGCTCACTGCAATCTGTGGAGCACACTCTGCACTGCTGTGACACTGACAACTACAGTGGAGTTGTGGAGTCAGCATCAGGTCCTGTCTCAAATCCTGATAATATTATGTGCGGGGGGGGGGGGGGGACAGACAATACAATGTATATACAAAAATGGCTCAATTTCATACAGGGTGGCACAACAAAAAATATTTTCTTTTCTTTTCTTTAATTATTTAATTATTTAATTATTTAATTATTTTATTGTTTTATTATTTTATTATTTTATTATTTTATTATTTTATTATTTTATTATTTTATTGTATTATTTTATTATTTTATTTTATTATTTTATTTTATTATTTTATTATTTTATTATTTTATTATTTTTTTTTATTTTTTTTTATTTTAGTGAGAGACAGGAAAAGAGAGAGAGAGAGAGAGAAATGAATGACATTCAGCAAAGTATTTCAGGTGGAATTTGATTGTGCTCTTACCAGATGAGTCAACGGCGTGTCCCAAAAAAGCCATACAGTAGCTGAGTGGTTAGTGAGTCCGGCCTAGGAAGCCAGAGGCCCTGGTTGTCAAAGGTACAATGCCAGGCCAGCAATGTGTTAATGTGTATCCCTGAACAAGACTCTTAACCCTTAAGTGCTCCATTTCATGTTTATTTTTCTGTAAATGAATGCCCTATACTCCATCATACAAGAATGTCACACAAAAGTAGTGAAAATAGCAGATCTACAAGGTCACAATGTGTTGCAACGCTTTGTGACGTGTTGTGAGCGCGTAGATCGTCTATTTTCACTGTTTTAATTATTTGTTGTTAAATAATAATAAAAGGGAACTGTTTTGGACATACAAGGTTTCCACCCGACAGCAAGGATAAGTGAGAAGAGCCTGGTGGTGGTGGCCATGGTTCATTGCCATGGTGTTCACTGACACTGTATTCTGATACTCTCTCTCTCTCTCTCTCTCTCTCTCTCTCTCTCTCTCTCTCTGTGTGACTGGTACAGTAATCACCTCCTCGCCCACGTCACTAATAACACTGTACTGATTACTCATTTAACAGACTGGGAGGGAGAGGGAGACGTGATGACAGAGAGCGAGATAGAGAGAGAGAAAGAGAAAAAACAGAGAGAAAAAAAAACAGAGAGAGAGAGAGAGAGAGGTGGAGTGGAAGGTGAAGCAGTAACAATGCGTGGACCCCTGCAGCGCTTTCTAATTCCTGCAGGTGATTGACACCTGAACGTGCTCTCCGGCGGTGAGCTGCTGAATGCTGCCACAGTATGGATGACAGCCCCCTTCCTACACACTCTACTGTACACCCCTCGCTTACTGCATGCTTTCCTCTCTCTCTCTCTCTCTCTCTCTCTCTCTAAGCCCTTGCACACAGAATCGGATTTTTCGCATGAAAATAAAACAGACAATGAAAAAATGTAACCACATGAACTCCAGCATCCCTATTCTGGGCATGTGGTAATAAGGCAAACATTCGGCGGAAATAGCCGATCTACAAGCTCACTACGCATTGCGTTGCGAATGCGATGTGTTGTTGTGAGCTTGTTGATGGGCTGATTTGGTGGAGAGATTTGGTGTACAGGGAAAATAGGAGGGGACCAAGTATAGACCCCCAGGGGACACCAGTCAATGAAGTATAATAGGGTTTAAGTGGTTGAAACAAACACGCTTCTTTATGACCTCTTGCACACTTACTCTGAAATTGTCCTCTGACGAGTGGCTGCACTTTTTAAAGCCCATTCCTGCCTTTCTTCAGATGCGTTAAACTCACTAATAACGAATCACATCAGATTCTGAAATGTTCTGTTCAGTTTTTCTATTGACAGCAGCTGGCTGAGGAGGTAGAATGGTATGGGAGAATCAGAAGGTTTCTCCATTCACACTTATGTATACTTAGTATGCGCTCTGTTTGCCTCTTATTGTTACAACCAATCAAAGTTGACTCTTTATGTGTGCACACGCTCTGACAAAAAAATCTGTGGTGGGAAAAGTACTCAAATGTTTTAGCCTACTTAAGTAAAAGTATCAATACTGCAATGTAAAAGTACTCCGTTACAAGTAATAGTCCGGAATTCTAAATGTGCTTGAGTAAAAGTACGAAAGTATTGGTATCAAAATGTACTTAAAGTA
>NC_137613.1:26229296-26239296 GCF_963280865.1 Gymnoscopelus braueri | reverse complement strand
GTGTGTGTGTGTGTGTGTGCGTGTGTGTGTCTGCATCTTTATACGTGTATGTGTGCGAGAAAGAGATAACACACACCTTGTCTTTGTGAAAAGATGAGTCATGTCTGTGTCTGCAGGCTGTATCTAGGCTATACCAGGACAGCAGTTACAGTCTGTACCACCGTGGGCAGCACTCGACCACGTCACACACACACACACACACACACACACACACACACACACACACACACACACACACACACACACACACACAGACACACACACACACACACACACACACACACACACACACACACACACACACACACACACACACACACACCACACACCGTCCATCGCACACTCTCCAGCACAATGTCATGTCATGTCAAATTATTTGTATTACACTGTCTCTCTCTCGGGCAGCTTTAAGAGAGGCTAGTCTGGTAATCAGAAGGTCACCGGTTTGCCTCCCGGCCCGCCCACGTCTGCGTGTCGAAGTGTCCCTGAGCAAGGCGCTTATAACCCCCAACAGCTCCTTCCACATGCAGCGCTCAACGTGACCATCTGAGCCGCTTTCATTTGTATTTTGCACAACCCCAGCCTTTATGTTCTTGTCTTTATTAATACATCGTGGCTGTCAGGCAGAAAAAAACCTTGTATCTCTAAATGTTTTATGTTGTTTGGTCATTTAATGCCCTACTTTGTCATACAAGAGTGTCAAGCTAAAGATGCGACGCGTCGTGAGCTTCGGCTATGAGGTCGGCTATTTTCACTATTTCTGAACCGTTTTGGACATACGAGTTTTACACCCAACGGCGGCGAAATAAGGCTATGAGTATGTGATTGTGAATTTGTGATGTGAACAAATTAGTGCATTACTTGTTGTTGTCCTTCCATCTAAATAATATGTAATAATCATATTATCATTGCACTATAAATCGTATTTATGGGATGTTTTCCCATATGCCAGCACAGCCCAGAGTTTATACTATTTAATACTGATGATAGAGCACATAATCCTGGCATGACTGACTTGACTTTACAAAGTTCTGCTTGAGGTGTTACACATAATCCAGCCATTTTGCTGTTGAGCACCTCTTGTGTGGTTTTTACCTGGCACCTCTAAAAAAAACAGATTTCCCATGATCCTTTTGGGCCAAAAGCAGTTACTGGCTGTACCACCTAGAGCGAGGCCGGCAGCCAGCAGCACCTTCCCTGTTTTCAACCAACTCCCTCTCCACACTGTCATGGAATCCCAGAGGGACTACCATTTTGCTTGCTTGTTTGTATGTTTTGTTCCTTGTCAACAGTAATGTCAATCTATTTGATTAAAGCAGCAGTGGATGATCAATTGAGTTGAAGAACTTTACTAACCATTATGGTTTGATGTGCATAAAGATCTCCCCAGATAGTCAGAATATAGTATTCATATTTGCCCACCCCTGAATTTAAGTGTTGATCAATAAAAAAAAAGGGTTTTCTTTGTAACCACGCCAGCCTGGCGTCCAAATGCAATGCATTTTGAGCTTGTGTACTGTATGTACCTGCTATTGCAATTTATAGCTTGTGAATCTTGAATGTCATCCGACTAAGTAATGTAGTGTTTAAGTGGTGTAATAAATAAGGCCATGGCTAAGTGATCAACTAATACCCAGCATTCATCTTTGTTGATCTGATCTGCACATCGTCGCTGTCGGCCATAAACCTTGTAACTATAAAACCGTTACTTTTCAGGAAATGGGGAAAAAGACCTCTGTTCCAATGGATGGAAATATTTATAAATGAAATAAAAACACAGACAGTCGTAACCACTTTCAACCTGGCGTCTCTATTTTGGGTGTGTCATAGGCAAAACTTGTTATTAAAAATCAAGAATAGCGTACAAGCTCACATTGTGACAAATTGTGAGCTTGTAGATCTGCTATTTCCCCTGCTAGTGCGTGACACTGTCATACGACAAAGTAAAACATTCATGAAATATGGAGATACAAGGTTTCTGCCGACAGTGACAATATGATTGTATTATAAGATGTGCTCCGTGCTGTGCTGACTTCCAGCACAGCACAGTGTGTGCACTATTTCATTCTGATGATATAGCACATAATCCCATTCCTGGCATGGCTGTGATCTTAGTTTACAAAGTTCTGCTTGAGGTATTACACATAATCCAGCCATTTTGCCGTTGAGTTATTCACCTCTCGGTGTGGGTTTTCACCTGGCACCTCCAAAAAAACCACATTCCCCATGATCCTTTGAGCCAAACGGCAACTCTCAGTGATCTGCAGTGCAGAGCAGAGTTAAACTGGCCTCCAAACTAAACAGGCGCAGGCACACACGCACACAAACACACACAAACTCTGGTTAGACTCACAGTGTGTTCTGCCAAGACACACAGCTCCCACACCAACTGTGAACTCTGCATGGTCAGTGTGTGTGTGTGTGTGTGTGTGTGTGTGTGTGTGTGTGTGTGTGTGTGTGTGTGTGTGTGTGTGTGTGTGTGTGTGTGTGTGTGTGTGTGTGTGTGTGTGTGTGTGAGAGGAGTCGGGGTCATGGAGTTGGAGCGACAGGAAGTGAGCGATTGACAGAAGGGAGGGGCAGCGAGCAAAGCGGTAGGCAAATGGAAGAGAAAGAGTTTGCAAAACGACCATGAAAATGACAGTCAAGAAAAAGAAGCAGCAAGGTGACAGAGGCACACACACACACACACACACAGCGCACGCGCGCACACACTCGTCAATGACAGAGTGACTGATGTAACCCTGGTCTCAATGGGCAGATACCCTGTACTTAAGGACCATTTAAGCCCCGTAAAAACCACTCACCCTTGAGCCTTTGTGTGTGTGTACATGCTTCCAAAACAGAGAGAGAGAGAGAGACACAGGCTAAGACAGAGAGAGGGGGGAGAAGAGACAGAGATAGAGTCTGCGTGCACGTGTTGATTGTATGAGTGAGTGAGTGAGTGAGTGAGTGAGTGAGTGAGTGAGTGAGTGAGTGAGTGAGTGATAGGGCTGTCCCGATCGATTACAAATTTAAGTTGACGATTAATTATCACTCAAATAATTGCGATTAACGATTTAATTGTGTTTCTGTCGTTGAAAATGAATGGAACATTATGAATACAAATTACATTTCTGTTTGGCTTTTAACTTTCGTAAACAAAAGTTGCACAGGGCAAATAACTCATATTGAATTACTTTATACTTAAAAATAAACATTAATAGTGGAAATAGCCGATCTAGCTGCTATTTCCACAATTTTTGACATAAAAAAATAAAAAAAGACATTTTTTAACATGGAATTGATTATGACGATAATGCAATAATTGCGATTAGACGATTATGTAATAATTGTGACAGGCCTAGTGAGTGAGTGAGTGAGTGTTTGCGCGTTTACATGTGTCCACTCTCATTAGCAAAGATTGTGAGGCTGAACGGCGGCCATTTGCCCGACAAGAACAACACGCCGCTGGTGATGACTTGTCGGGAGACGAACAAAGTTAGGGGGAGGTGGGAGAGAGAGAGATGTGATGGGGAGCGAGAGAGATAAAGGATGACAGACCGAGAGGGACACAGAATGAGTAGCAATTACTTAAAAGGCCTGCATGCAAACTTTTACTTGAGTAAAAGTATTGGTATCAAAATATTACGGTACAAAGGTAAAAGTACTACAAATGTTTTAAAAATGTGTCAAACGCTTCGGCTACTTCCATGTAGCCGAAGTATAACATAGAGCTTAAGTGGTTTGATGTATGTTTTGTAATAATAATCTAAATCAAAGTAACTAGTAACTAAAGCTGTCAAATAATTGCAGTGGAAAAGAAAAAAATAAGTATAATATCGGCCTCTGAGACGTAGTATGTACAGTATGTTTAAAAAAAATACTCAAGTAAATACATGTAAACCTCACAATAGTACACAAGTACACTACTTGAGTAAATGTACTTAGTCACTTTCCATCAGGGGCTTGAGAGAGGGGGTGGGGGGGTGTTGCTCAGGGAGTAAATAAGTGCCTTTCACTGTCGTGGAGGTGAAGATGAGCACGCTGTTTGACAGCCATGCTTGTCAGACAGCTAAATGGCTCAAGTGGAGGCAGCATGGGTAATGGCTGGACAGAGGGGAGGAATAAACAAGGTGTTGAGGAGCATCCTGTGAAGTCGACCGCCTAACTGTTTCTGTCATCGACCGTGCGGCCGGTCGCCCTGACGTTTCATTCGCCTCTCTGTCCATTTCCATTGTCTCTTCTTTCTTGTTATTGTTTTGCTTTGTGGAGATTATCTTTCATGCTCCATTTGGAGAGCGGAGTGAGAGAGATGAGAAACTCAGGGCACAGCGAGGGGGGAGATATGTGTAGCCTGACATCAGCATGGCAATGCCAGGCTAGGAGATATGTGCAGCGGTGGAAGAAGTTCTCACATTTTCATCTTGAGTAAAAGTATCAATTCCACCATGTAGAAATACTCTGCTTGAAGTAAAAGTCCGGTATTCAAAATGTACTTGAGTAAAAGTACAAAGGTATTGGCATCAAAATAGTACCAAACGTAAAAGTATTCATTACGCAGAATGTCCTATTTCGCAAGTTTCCAAATGTATAAAATCCTTTGAAAATAGCCAAGTATATACTGTAGGGCTGAAGTGTTAAGTGTATGTTTTGTAATAATAATTCTAAATCTACAAAGTAACTAGTAACTAAAGTGTTCAAATAATTGTAGTAAAAAGTACAATATTTGCCTCTGAGATGTACTGGAGTAGAAGTAAAAGTATTGAAAATTGAAAGTACTCGAGTAAAGTAAACATACATCAAAATGGTACTTAAGTACAGTACTTGAGTACATGTACTTAGTTACTTTCCACCACTGGATATATGTGAGACCAGATATAAGGATCCAAGAATCACATTTAGAATTTGTGATAAAATATAAACATCTTAGATCCATAGATATGCTGTAAGGCATTATACGTCTATAAGCAACATATTTTACATCTATATATCAATATGTACATCTTTACATTCATTCCAGTGATTCACACTATATCCATACATGCTTTCGGTTGCTTGTCTACATTGTAATGCCCTCCTTTCACTCCTGGTTTTAAGTTAATTGAAAATACGTTACTGTTTGACAGTAATATATAGGCTAATGCTACTGCTATTGCCTGGTGCTGCTACTTACATATGTTTTGTACCGGTGTCATACGTGGTTGTTTTTATGTAAAGCCTCAGGGCTTTATTGTGTTTTTACCCTCTGTGATTGTGCGTTGTTGTTGTTGTTGTCATGGAAGTGCTGATGTGCTCTTTCCTTTTATCATCAAATAAATGCATTCATGCATTCATTCACACTCCGATCCTTTCGTCATGTAGCAACGCAGTGCAGAAAGGTATTGTACATCTATATCAATAAAGAAGACGTGTACATCTTAACATCAATTTAAAAAATCTGCTCTGTTCATAAATGCGTTCGGTTGTTTATTGCGGCCCGTTCCCTCCGCCGAGTATCGACAGTGCAGGGACATTGTTTACGTTCTCTGGGTGTTAAAGGGAACCAGTGAAGGTACTCCATTTTCAACCACACACACAGACGTGTGAGAAACCATAGAGCTCTTTGATGGATTGATGAAAAACACAGAGCGCTGTTCTGCGATTGAGTCAGAATCAAACTCTGGGCCGATCGCGACTCACAAGGAGCATGTGGTCGGTGTACCTCCTGGCTGAGCTACAGCACAGCCTTTCTTTATACCACATGGCTCCTATAGGGGTCGAGCCGTCTAAAAGAGGGTCTGTGAGGCTAATCTTAGCAAACCACTGGACCAATCAGTGCCACATTTCTTGCCACATTTCTTATTTAAAGCTTTAATTTTGCAATCGAAATCAGGTTAGGGCAATCGAATCGGGCGAAATTCTTGTCCAAATACGGAGATGAATTACGTAATAGTAACGTCATAGATGACTGACGTCATAGACGCCACATAGTAGTCTAGATCCACATGGAAAGAAACCATGCTGTTATTAGTCTCCATCTTGTTTTTGTGTGTGTTTCTTGCTCTAATCCAGTGGTTCTCAATGTGGGGTCCGGCGACCCCCAGGGGTCCTTGATAGTAGAGGACCTGGTTAAGATATGTATATGCACTTTATTTAGGAGAGAAAATCTCCTATATCCTAGCCTAGGTCCTATAGGTCCGCTCTTAATTCCAACTTGGGCCGTCGGAATAATGACATGGCAGGCACCCTATAGACTATAAGGAGTTATAAGGAGTCTGTAAATCAGAGACTGAACACATGGAACCAAATGGACCCTCACGGGTCCATTTGGTTCCATTTGTACAGTCTCTGAGTTAATTCAACACACTGTAAATTTACATTTGTAGATTGGGGTCACAGACGTAAAAATTGTATCCAATGGGGGGGTTCTTGATCTAATGCATGCATATGAAACTGTGGGGGTCCTTGAAATCAAAATGCTTGAGAATCGGAGGGGAAGGGAACTGGTTGGAATAACGTGTTCCTTCCACGCGCTACGTCCAACCAGGGAAACTCTCCCCTGTCAGGTGACAAGAAGGTCAGTTGGCTCTCATGCATTGAAGGAGGCCCTGGCCTCCCTAGGTTGACAGAGGGAAGGTAGTGCCCAGGATTACATAGACAATTGGCACTGGGTGTAAAAAATAGGGTTACAAAATCGTGGGATAAAAATTTAGAAAAAAAAAAAAATGCTTGAGAATCACTGCTCTAATCTCTCGAGCCTTAAAAACAAACAAAAAACAACCCAAGAACTGGCTGTTCTTATTGCATCGTCTCTCCATTAGCACGTTGGCCGACCCAGATGTCTGTACTGTCGCCCCCTCCTCTGCTCCCGGCCCACTCGACACCTCTGCAGTGTCAATAGGATCCATATCAGCCCATATTAAGAGTTGGCCCCGTGGCACTTTATGCGTTTTTCTTTCTCCCAACAGCGAAGTGCATTCAGTACGTCTGGTGCTAGAGACTCTGCCCCGGTGTGTTGCAAGGCAGGCACCGAGACCGCTGGAGGGGAACTGTTGTTGTTGTCGTTGGACAGTGGTTCTTGAAATTGGATATAACTTATGGTTATTATAATACATCCATAACCCTTTGTTCCAAAGTGTATGTGAGAGAGAGAAAAGAAAAAGAGAGAAGTTTGTGTCTATGAGTGTGTGTGTGTGTGTGTGTGTGTGTGTGTGTGTGTGTGTGTGTGTGTGTGTGTGTGTGTGTGTGTGTGTGTGTGTGTGTGTGTGTGTGTGTGTCAGTGTGTGTCAGTGTGTGTCAGTGCCGGTGGGGGCGGTGTGCCCTCTCACCTCGCTCGCACCCTTGGACGCGTTCATAACTTTTCATTTCCAGCAGTCTGCACCTCTCCTCATTGGGTGTAATTTACTGCCATTTTACGTGTGGAGGCCCGCGGGTCATCCAAAGTTTAACACCTCTGTTATATTTTTATGCCTCGGTGGTGGAGGGGGCCGTGAGAGCCTTTCAGTCACTGCGCCCTGTTGGCCAGCGTTGAGAGCTAAAGCTCTCTCTCTCCCTCTCCCTGTCTCTTTCTCTCTCTGGCTCTCTCTTTCTTTCTGTCTCCCTCAATGGCAAACTCTCTACTTGTCCTTTTCGTCTCCTCTCCACACTCTCTCTCACACACACACGCACACACACACACACACACACACACACACACACACACACACACACACACACACACACACACACACACACACACACACACACACACACACACACACACACACACACACACACACACACACACACACACACACACACACATTCTGGGTGTTTAGCATTGACGGTAATGACATCCAGGCTGTCAGGCAGGCCTGGCTGCCTCATAACAGTCAAATCATCTTTTTCAATTTTTCTTTCTTTTTTTCTTTGAGAGAGAGAGAGAGAGAGAGAGAGAGAGGTAGGTAGCACAAGCGCTACTGATGTCCCTCAAACTGCCGGTGCCCATGGAAGGGAATAGTATTCAAAGAGAGTTATGACCAAAACAGAAATTTCCATGAATAATCCAGGGACAAGCACTCAAGATGGGTTATAAAATGTTTTTTAAAAAGTTAAGAAAAAAAAACAGATTGAGTTACCTGGTTTCTTAGTGTTAACCCCAACGACACATTGCTGTATTTGAATGATTCTAGAACATTGAAATAAAGGCCTTTTACATGTTTAAAACCTACGTTGAGAACCTGGACCTGGATTATTTATGGCAATTAGTGTTTGGTCATAGCTCCTAAACTGGGCTCAGACTACAGCACTTTAACATCTTAAACGCTTTGGAAATCTGGCTGCATCGCACACTATACAGGATAATCTCATTAGATTCTCTTATGAGATTATCTTAAACATGCACACATTACAAGACAATTTAAAAGAACGGCGCATCACACACTACAGGGCTTTATTTGCCAGAGGAACACAAACGCAGCACCTCGACATACTATGATTCCATGTAAACAATGGAACCTGAACCGGGAAAGCATCTGTGTCATTTTAGATTTTTGCATTGGCTATTTTTGGCTGGATTTTTGCATTGGCTATTCAAAAAAGAGCAGATCTACAAGCTCACAGCGCGTCACTTCGTGCCGCACTGCAAGCTTGTACATCTGCTATTTTTGAAAATGTTTGAAACATCTTGAAAGTGTGAGAACTGCTGATTTACAGTAGGCATTTGTAGAATCGGCCTCAGGTGTTAATGGGTTAAACTAGCGTCGGAAGGCAACGTGTATGAATGGTTCTGATGTGTCTGGAAGACATGTTATATAGACCAGTGGCTCTCAACCTGTGGGCCCGGGGCATACTGCTGATCTGATCATTCACAATCGATTGACTCATCATGAAAATAAACACGCTCTGAAAATACACGAGGCCCACCCGTCTGGCCACTTAAAGGATCTATTCTACACCATGAATTTAAAAAATAATAATAATATTTAATATCATATTGTTTATGTCCCTCAAACGTTTTTCAAAAGGTTTGAGCCTAAATCAAGCCTCAGATATACTCATTCCAACTAACTTCTCTCTGGCTTATAAAGCACTTTCACCTGCAATACCACATTGTCCTGTTTGGCACGGGGCGCTATTGAGCCAGTTTGTATGCATGTTATCTCCTGGTTCTGTGTCGAAAAAAAATAAATAATAATAATAAAAAAAATAAGAAAACAAAAACAATGATTTTTTTTTATTTATTTTTTTTTAACTGAAAAACGGGAGGGATTGTTCCCTGACGCGACGTCACGTCAGGGTGCAAATCAGTTTGGCCTGTTTTGAGACCAATTTACAGAAAACCCCAAATTTGCTGTGAAAGCCTGAGTGTTCAAACTGGGTATTTTTTGGGATAGAAGAGAGGTAGGGGAGACCAAAAACACACAAAAAAGAAGAAAAAGTTAAAATTCATGGTGTAGTGTCCCTTTAACACATTGATTGCCTAGATCGAATATATGCGTTCTTTCCAAAAAAAACAATCGATCGTCACTCAGAGAAGTAGTAAGTGGATGTGACGTCATCGCAAAAAACGTCACATCCATTCATCCCAACGATGGGATTTTCAGAAAAACAGCTGTAACTGAGTTTCTTTTTTTTGCATTGAAAACCACCATTGCGGTTGGAATGTTGTTGTTCCTCTGAATACACAGATCCCTCCGCTAACCCACGGGGACAATTTTTTTAGTTTTTTTTCCTACACAATGTCGCTTCCACGGCGTTTTTCAAAGATCATCGGATTGAGGTAATTACGCTGGCAAGGGGATAAAAAACGTTTAATATCTTGGCAGGTAATGGGTTAACGTTTTCACGATTTTCAAGTGGGCCCTGATCCAGAGAAGGTTGAGAACCACTGAAATGGACAGTAATTTTCTAGCCACATTATGGACAAGCCTCAGCTCTGTTTGGACCGGTTGACGTGTCAAAAGTCCTCTCATTCACTTTCTCTCGGTCGTGTGCCACTCTTGCCGTCCCACCCACAGCAGTGATGTAATCATCCAAATAAATATAAAAAATGTTTGATATT
>NC_137613.1:26201796-26221796 GCF_963280865.1 Gymnoscopelus braueri | reverse complement strand
TCTCCGGCATTTGAGTTCTTTCAGGTCGAAACAGTACCTTATGTGTAAAGAATAGAGGGGGTGAATCAATAATCAAAGCTCACCGACTTTATGCCCGAGGGCGAGTAGCCGAGTTCTCTCTCTCTGTCTGAGCCGGGGATCATTCATAGTGTATAAAAGGCATTGCTAATGCCTTACAGTACGAAGGAACAAGAGAAGCCCCATATGCGCCCTTTCTTCTCCGCAACGTGTGAGACGATACGTCTTGTATCAATGATGGGAATCCAGCGCCCGAAGAAAGGAGCCTATAGTTTAAGGGGAGAATAAACTGCATTGTGGGTTCTCCTAATTTGCTCAATAGGTACAGTAGAAGGGAGGGACCGCCCCAGGTGAGACAGAAGATCTCTTTAAACTATACCATCTAATGAAGGTATAGTTTTGTTGCTGTTGTGGTATTTGCTGTTGTTGTTTTTGATAAGAGCGCTGAGCGTTTGGAAGCGTTCGCTACAGATGCATCAATATAAACATCTGTGATCTCACACAAGCTCAAAGCAGAGACACATACTGTAATACGGCCAGTACAGACAGACTGGAGACGCTCATACACCACCAGCACAGACAGAATGGAGACATACATACACCATTACATAAACACATGTGCTCACACAAGGCCCCTGCATATATCACTAATTAAAGAGTGATTACCACTAATGGTAGACATTGATTTTTTTCGGCGGTTGACGTAATGGCACATGGTAATCTGGTTAGTATCACGGCACTGAGGGGGACAGCCGCTGCAAATTGAACTCCGTTCAAACCTAACGTGGTTAAAGGCTGCCCAGGTTGTTTGTTTGGCACGTCAGGCTTTTATTGAACTTATGCAGAAATCAATTTCCATCCATCTATAAGGTCGAGTTAAACAACAAAAGAAAGAAAGAAAGAAAGGAAAGCGACAGGTCGATGTTGGCTGCATCTCTGTGCTGGTGGCTTTTGGTAACTTTGGAGACCTTATAGACCTTTCCGGTTCAGGGGTCAGGTCGGCCATAATCTGCCTATCACTATTCCTGTCATAACCTGCCTGACATTTCACTGTCTCTGTCTCCAAATGTCAGACTCCATAATCTGCGAGGATGACTTCTACTGAAGACACAGCTCTCGCAGATTCCGTTTTCTGTTTACTGCCTGTTGCTTGTGTTTATGATTTTGCGTTTTATGTTTTGGGGGGGGGATTGAAACCACCATTCCACCGTGTTCAAAGGAGTTATTTCTCCTTCCTCCAGTAGTTAAGTGGTTCTGAATGCATGCAGTGAAGGCCTCCGTGGTGTGTGTCATTGTTTCTAGGAGACAGACGTAAGGTAAATGACTATTGTTGATTGTGTCCACTCCTGTTATGGCCAGCGGAGCGACGGGGCGCGATCGGCACGGCGCCGGTGTCCTTCCTCATAATGGGGAAATAGATTGTGAGAGAGAGGAGTGTCGAGACCCATTTATGCCTTGATTCCTCAGCCTCTCTGTTTGTATATTCCTCCATATGCTCCCTACAGCCTGCCAACTGTTTGTGTCCGTGCGGTCTCCATTGATGCACCAGCATGTGAGACTTATTAAACATTCCATCATAATAATAATGATGGAAATATTGGACAACTTGCGTTTGACATTTAATGGTGAAAAGGTGGTCCATTTCGAAGAGAGCTCTTGTATGCAGTGATGGAGGAAGTAGTTAAGGAAAGTAGCAGTAGCACATTGTAGAAATACTCTGTCAGCAAACATAAATAAAATTGGCATCAAAATGTACTTGCAGTACTTTACTTTATTTGTTTATTTAGACAGGACAGAGCATATTAATGAACGTCACATGAACGTAAATACACCGGAATTAGCAAAGATGCTAATTTTCATCCGCAGTCCTCACACAAAACATAAAATCAGAAAAACAATAACAAAGTATCATTGACCCATTTGACAATCATATTATTGGATTTGAATTAGTAATGCATTAATGTGTTAATCACTTTCATGTTGCAGATGGTAAAACGTGGGGCTGATATGTTTTGTATTGATAACCTAAATATGTAACTAACTAAAGCTGTGAAAAAATAGGTATAAAGAAAAAAAGAAAAATGGAAAAACAGTATTCAAGTAAAAGTACCTCCGAATTATAGTACTTGAACAATTGTACCTAGTTACTTTCCACAACTCGTTATATTGAATCTACAGTATGTGTTTATTTTTATCTACTCTAGTCTCCATTTCACTTTCCTTTAGTTTTCCATTTCTAGAGCCACTCCAGTGACATCTCTCCATCTCCATTCACCCTGCCCACCTTCTCCTGTCACTTACATGTCATGACTGCAGAGGTAATTTTGACGGATCTCGATAACCTACCTGAAGCACTATATGAAATGTCAGATCTCTTCCCGCGCCGCGTACATGTGTGTGGCAGGACGTGGCCGTTCCTCCCCCGCGCGGGGAGTTAGCCGCGAGGCTCAAAATGCTAACCTCGTCTACAGGGCCTACGGCTAGCTGTCATTTCTGGGTCCTCAGCGAGAGGCGATGTCATGTTGTCGAGCTGTCGCTAGCGTAAGCGCTAACGCACAGCACCGCTGCCATTTAGCCGTGCCAGCGTATAGCCTATAGACGCCGAGCACGTCTTCCAAGGCCACGGCGCTGTAGGATCCACCTCGCTGTTCGCTCTATGTATATGTTGAAGGTATGGGGCCCGCGCACAATCGTTATGACATATATAGGTCCCATGAGTTTAATGGCGCGCGCGTGTGTGTATGTAGGACCTATCTGTGTATGTGTATTGTCTGAGATGGTATGGAGGGACAAATGCACTCATGTCAATCACTGACACACACATAGATTACCATCACTTCCCCTCAATTACACTTAAAGAGAGGTGGAGAATGGGGAGGAGAGGAGAAAAATGAGAAAAGATGGGGGAAGATGGGAAATCGAGGGGAGAACACGTGAGCCCAGGAGAAAGTAACGACAGATCTTTTCAATTTTGTGAAAATGGAGGGTGCACCGGAAGCTTCCGAGGAAACTACTGTAATATTTCACCACATTTCATTTATGGATTGCTCAAGATCACTGTCAGACACGCGGTGCTTGATTCCTCTCGCACAGCTGTTAACACTTCCCTGGCGTGCGTGTTGCGCCTCTGAAACACAGATATCATCCTTGTATGTCTTACATTTATGACTGTAATCCATAATGTGACATTATTGCATCATCTGTCCACCCAGCGTTCCCCCCCAACCCTAAGGCAGTCGTAACCGCGGTGACAGACGGCGAGTGTGTACGCTCAGTTACGTGTCTGTATACGCCTCCACACACACACACACACACACACACCACACACACACACACACACACACACACACACACACACACACACACACACACACACACACACACACACACACACACACACACACACACACACACACACACACACACACACGTTGGTATTACTATACGTGTGAGGACTTCAAAATTTAGAAAAATAGCAATTTTATAAATGCCTTTTTTCCCCTTTTTGCCATTTCTAACCCTATCCCTAAAGCCTGAATTGTACTTACTGTACTTGGGCACATGTGTAGTGCAGAAATTATTGCAGATCTACAAGCTCACAGTGTGTTGTGAGCTTGTAAATTGGCTATTTCTGGTGCGCAACACAGGCACTAACCTATCCCTACACCTAACCTCTAAACACAAAAAATATTTTTTAACAATAGAAAAAAACATTTCTCTTGTGAGGGCCAGGAAAAGTGTCCTCACATTCTCTATTTCTCAAATTCTACTATTATTGTCGGGACATCTGGCCCTCCCAAGTATAGTAATACAAGTACACACACACACACACACACACACACACACACACACACACACACACACACACACACACACACACACACACACACACACACACACACACACATACACACACATGTGTGCTTGCTGCAAGCACGGCACAGGTTGCATTTGAATTGATGGCGAGCCGTTACGCTTTTGCATGTCCATATGTTTCAACCGGCAGCAACATCCAGCCATCTGCCCCAGTAGGATGCTAATTTTCCTGTGCTGTCATAATCGACTCTATCTCTCTCACTATATATATATACGTACCGTATACGCTCTAGTCTATTCCCCATCGTCTTAGATTGCGTTGTTGCAGGGGATTGCTATAGTGCTGTTGCACGCTTGTTACCACCATGCCGCTTGCTTTCTCGGCTTTTCGAGGCCAAGCTGGTGGATATGCAGCAAGCAAGAAGCCCGAGGCCCTGGCGTGTTCTGTGAGCTGTGGAGAGAGACGGCTGGAGGTTCAGCCTGCTCCATGGGTTGTGTCTCATACATATAGCCCCGGGAAGCATGTCAGGATATTCACTTTGTAATCACTCAAAGCCTGTGTGTGTTTAATGACTGCTTGTAGTCGGTGGTGGGGGTGGGGGGGGGCTGAAGGATGTGGACGGGTTTAGAGGTCACAAAGGTTGAGGGGTGAGAAGGTGTGTGTGTGTGTGTGTGTGTGTGTGTGTGTGTGTGTGTGTGTGTGTGTGTGTGTGTGTGTGTGTGTGTGTGTGTGTGTGTGTGTGTGTGTGTGTGTGTGTGTGTGTGTGTGTGTGTGTGTGTGTGTGTGTGTGTGTGTGTGTGTGACTGGGAGGGGGATGGGGTGTTAGGTTGTGTGTTGTTTTAAAGCATTCTTGAAGATTGGATTATGATACAGAAGAATACGCTCAAACATACAGAGAGAGAGTGTGTGTGTGTGTGTGTGTGTGTGTGTGTGTGTGTGTGTGTGTGTGTGTGTGTGTGTGTGTGTGTGTGTGTGTGTGTGTGTGTGTGTGTGTGTGTGTGTGTGTGTGTGTGTGTGTGTGTGTGCGTGCGTGCGTGTGTGTGTGTGTGTGTGTGTGTGTCCCCGTGTGTGTCCGTGTGTGTATACTGTATATCTATACCTGTGGGTTAAATTATTATTTTTTGTGCCAGCTCTCCATACATTCCACAAATCAGCATCCTTCAGGGCATCACCTCTAAAGTCCTCACTAAACTCCAGTATAGGCTACAGTACGTTCTGAATTCTGCCGCCCGCCTCCTCACCAGTACCTCCGATCCAGAGACCCCCATTACAGCAGCCCTCCGTGACCTCCACTGGCTACCTGTCAAACAATGCATTCGCTTCAAAATACTGCTCACCACGTACAAGGCACTCCATAATATGGCTCCCCCCCTACCTCCTCGACCTCGTCCATGTGTGATTGTGTGTGTCCTGCCCCGTTCCCTCAGGTCAAGGTGCCAACTTTCCCAGTGGTGGAAAGTAACTAAGTACATGTATTCAAGTACTGTACTTAAGTACAATTTTGTACTTTTACTTCACTGGATTATTTTCAAATTTCTTTACTTTTACTTCTTATTTGAAAACTTGAGTTACTAGTTACTTTGTAGATTTTGATTATTGTTACAAAACATACATTAACCACTTCAGCCCTATTTAAACTTTGGCTATTTGAAAATAGCAGATCTACAAGCTCACAACACGTAATAACATAGATTTATTTTAATTTTATTTGACACATATAAGTATATTTTGATACCAATACTTTTGCACTTTTACTCAAGTAAATTTTGATTACCAGACTTTTACTTCTTTGCAGTATTGATACTTTTACTTGTGAGTACTTTTTCCACCACTGCAACCCCGAGGACCAAGTTCTGACCCGGGGTGACAGGGCCTTCACTGTGGCTGCCACCTCCCTCTGGAATGCACTGCCCCAACATAATCAGAGACGCCCTCCTCCCTCCCCTCCATGAAAAACAACCTTTGTTTTATTTTTTATTTTATTGTTTTAGCTTTTATTTCTAATAAATTAGATTTCTTCTTTTATTTCTCTTCCCATGTAAAGCGACTTAGATAAGCGCTATATATAACTGAAGTATTATTATTATTACAGGGGAGAGAATAAAGAAGAAATGAACACAACATAGAACAAGTCAAATAACAAGAAGACACAGTCAAATCAAGTCCAAGTCCATCTACGACCAAGCAAATGTTACAGGAACATCTGCAGCAATACCACCAGACTCTTGAACAGTTTTTACCTAGCAGCAATTAGAATGCTGAACAAGAGTTAAGTCTGGTGACACTGCACAGACTGAACTGAAATGTGTTGTAAGGGTACGTATTTATATACTTACATTCATGACTCTTATTTATTATGCACTTTAGTCACATTAATTGTATTATGCAGATTAGTCATATATTATGCACTTTATACCTCTCTCTCTCTTTATGAGATGACTCTCTACCTTTTAACTGCAATGATGAGCCTGCAACTAAGAATTTCACCCACCTTACTGTAATCTAATGTGACAATAAAGATTGATTCTGATTCTGAATATGCATAATGGTAGATTATTATTATTATTATTATTATTATTATTATTATTATTATTATTATTATTATTATTATTATTATTATTATTATTATTATTATTATTATTATTGTCTCCGCCGTAGGTGGAGAGTATGTTTTCGCTTCGTCCCGCCGTGTGTGAGCAAACATTGTTAGCCAAGCTAACATTGGTCAAGCTCCACGTGACACGTGTCAATATGTTGACACCAATGCCTTTGTTTGGCTAGAGGGACGCATGACGAAATAAAATCCTATAAATAGGTGTGTCACTTCAAAAAGCCGTTTACGTTTTTTGAAGTGAGGTAAGACAGGATCAATCAGTCTTGATTGGAACAGTACCTTCCAGTCCAAATCACCGGTCCGTGCGTGTGTGTGTCCCTCTGAGAACACCTAACATTGGTCAAGCAAAGGCGCAGAAGGCCAAAGCTAAGAAAGCATACTCATCTACAACAGTAACACAGAAGAGGACTATAGAGTTGAATTGATCCCACAACAAGGCCGAAGTCTTAATACTGTAACAATTGGCCGCCTTGATCAAATACATTATGTAGCACTAGAGAAAACTGACATAGATCAAACACACCAATCAACTGCTGAAACTGTTCAAGACAATGAAGATGAAGAAGACAGACAAGCATTTGAACAAACCAGTCAATTACGACGACTCCCATATGACACATTGCTTCAAGAAGAACATCTTTTAGATGCAGACACTACATATTCAGTCGCCCCTGCAGAACACCAAAAACCACGCGCATTCTACCAAGACGACCCGTTCTACCAAGACGACCCGTGCTATTAAAATAGCACGGGTCTGCTGGCGGAGACTTGTGCTCCGAGGAGCACATTTTCTAGTTATTATTATTATTGCAATGGATAGGTGGTATGACGGTAGATAGAAATTCTTCTCGTGCAGGACTTTTAGTGTACTTGTAATGCAAATCATATCTCCTTTTGTGCTTATACACAGCAAACTCATCCCTGTGAATTTAACCAAGTGTAAATGGCTACCCAAGTGGACAGTTAAGATGAAACCACTGGAGGCAGAGAATACCAAGGCCTATGGTAGTCTAGACCTCTTTAAGCAGAAAAGATCACGGCCGGTGGTAGACTAGACCTCTCGGGGCAGAGAGGAGGAAGGCCTATGCTAGACTAGACCTCTCGGGGCAGAGAGGAGGAAGGCCTGTGGTAGACTAGACCTCTCGGGTAGATTAGAGCTATAGAGGGGATTTTGCTCTCTATTTTGCAATCTATCTCTGAGAGGGTCTGTGTCAGAACCACACAGACTCACAACTGGGGTTCCCCAAGGCTTGGTTCTGGGTCCTCTTCTTTTCTCTCTCTACACTACATCTCTGGGTGCTGACATCCACTCCCATGGCTTTTCCTACCACTGCTATGCCGATGACACCCAGCTGATCCTCTCATTCCCCCCCTCTGATACCCAAGTGGAGGCACGCATTGCTGCTTGTCTGGCTGACATCTCGGAGTGGATGTCGACAAACCACCTGAAGCTCAACCTGGACAAGACCGAGCTGATGTTCCTCCCGGGGAAGGGCTGTCCACACCGAGACATGGCCATCACCATTGATAATGCTGTGGTGACCTCAACTCGGACTGCGAAGAATCTGGGTGTGACCCTGGACGATCAACTGACGTTCTCGGCAAACATCGCATCAGTGACAAGGTCCTGCAGATTCCTCCTCTACAACATCAGGAGGATTCGCCCCTTCCTCACGGAGAAGGCAGCCCAGGTGCTCATCCAGGCTCTCGTCATCTCCCGCCTGGACTACTGCAACTCCCTCCTCGCTGGTGCTCCGGCATCTGCCATCAGACCTCTGGAGCTTGTTCAGAAAGCTGCGGCTCGTCTGGTGTTCAACCGCCCCAAGTTCTCCCACACAACCATCCTTCTCCGTTCTCTACACTGGCTCCCCGTAGCGGCTCGCATCCAGTTCAAAACCCTGGTGCTAGCCTATAGGGCAGTGAAAGGAACAGCTCCTTCCTACCTCCGGGCTATGGTCGATGCCTACACCCCTGCCCGACCACTTCGGTCTGCCACCTCGGGGCGACTGATTGCCTCGTCACTCAAGGGTCCTTCTGGCCGATCCACACGGTCACGACTCTTTTCTGTTCTGGCCCCACAGTGGTGGAATGAACTTCCCACTGATGTTAGGACAGCAGAGTCACTGCCCATATTTCGCCGCAGGTTGAAAACCCACCTCTTCAGGAAACACTACCCTTCCTCTCTGCCTGACCTACTTGTTGTTAACTAGTTGTACGAACGCTTGTTTTCTATTGTTGTATTGTTTATTGGATCTTGTTTAGTCGATACACTGAATTGTTTTAGCTCATGCTCATTTGACTTAGCTATTTTGTCTCATCTGTTTAAGGAAATAGGTAGCTGATATATTGCACTTTTACCTTAGCGCTCGGTATACTCTTGGTTGCTTGTTTTTGCAGAAAATGCACTAAAGACTTCTGGTGATTAGTAGTTTTCGTTCCCTACCTATGTTGAATACACTTATTGTAAGTCGCTTTGGATAAAAGCGTCTGCTAAATGACTGTAATGTAATGTAATGTAATGTAATGTAATGTAATGTAATGTAATGTAATGTAATCTCTCTCTCCTACTCACACAAACGAAGGTTATCATGAATATTTACTATATGTGGTATGTGGACAACAGCTCCTCATTCAACACTGTAGATCCTGCCAAGTTCAACACCAACCCCAGGGATCTTGGCCTGCACCCGACCATATGCATCTGGATACTGGACTTCCTATCGGGATGTGGCCAGGTGGTGAGAACGGGCAGCGTCACATCAGATCCACTGACCCTCAACACAGGAGCCCCTCAGGGCTGCATGCTGAGTCCTCTATTCTACTCCCTGGTACACACACACACACACAACTGCATGGCCACGCACAGGTCCAACGTCATCATCAAGTATGCTGACGACATGACGGTGATGGTCTTGATCGGCAACGACGACGAGTCGGCCTACAGAGACAAGGTCAGATCACTGACACAATGGTGTCATGAGAACAACCTCGCCCTGAATGCCAAGAAGACTAAGGAGCTGATCGTCGACTTCAGGAAGCAGAGAAGAGAGCACACCCCCCATCTTGATTGATGGCGTCACAGAGGAGAGGGGCATTGACTTCAAGTTCCTCTGCGTTGAGGACATCACATGGACCATACCAGTGGTGTAAAGTAACTAAGTACATTTACTTAAGTACTGTACTATACAATTTTTAGGTACTTTTACTTTACTGGAGTATTTCCAATTGTCAATACTTTTACTTTTACTCCACTACATCTCAGAGGGAAATATTGTATTTTTACTCCACTACAATTATTTGAAAACTTTAGTTAGTTACTTTGTAGATTTGAATTATTATTACAAAACATACATTAACCACTTTATCCCTACAGTATATACATTTCGGCCATTTGAAAATAGCCGATCTACAAGCTCACAATGCGTCGCATCGCGACGCATTGTGAGCGTCGCGATTGTAGATCTGCTATTTTCAAAATATGTTTATACATCTGAAAACTTGAAATGGGACATTCTGCATGATGAGTATTTTCTACTTTTGGTACTTTAAGTACATTTTGATACCAATACTTTTGTACTTTTACTCAAGTTGAATTCCGGACTTTTACTTGTAACAGAGTATTTCTACATTGCAGTATTGATACTTTTACGTAAGTAAAACATTTGAGTGACTTTTCCCACCACTGGACCATACTCACACGGTGGTGGAAAGGGCCACAACAATGTCTGTACAGATCCAGGCAGCTAAAGAAATTCAGCATGAGCCCCCGCATCCTCAGGACATGTTTCAGCGGCACTGTTGAGAGCATCCTGACAAGCTGCCTGGCAGCCTGGAATGGGAACTGCATGGCCCTTGATCGCAGAGTGATACAGAGGGTGGTGCGGATGGCCCAGCGTATAGCATTGGAGCCGGGCTTCCCTCCCTCCTCCAGGACATATAAGCCAAGCAGTGCATAGCCAAGGAACAGCAGATTATCAGCGACACTCACCACCTCGGCCACAATCTGATCTGTTCACGCTGCTATTGTCAGGCAGGCGGTATTGCAGTATCAAATGCCGTACAAACAGACTAAGGGACAGTTTCAACAGCCAGCAGGCCATCGGGGGCTGAGCCCTGACGCAAATATCTGTAACATATTCGCCTGTATACAATTTTTTACTTGACACACTTTTTACTGTAACCTTTCTTGATTCTACATAAAATGGTCATTTGTTATTATTTATAGTAATGTTGCACTCACAGGTACATTGACCTGTCTACCTTTATGTTGATTGTATACACAAACATCCGCATACATTTTATGTATATTTGATAATAAGCACAATAGATGGAGGAAACTGTATATTTGCACCTGCTGTATCATTTACTACAGTATGTACAGCAAATACCTCAGCACCATTCAGCACGTATTAAAGTCTATATATACCTGTATACCTTTGAGTTTAATGCACATTTTCTCAACTATTTTATTCATGTTATTTTTGTATTCTTTATTTAACAATGTAATTGCAGGAAGCTTGTACAAAAAAAAAATCACCCACTCCTTTACACTTTGTGTAAACGTGTGATGTGACAATGAAGTTGGGTTTGAGTTTGTGTATGCTGAAAAACTGAGAAACACAGAACTTGGCTCACGTTTGCATTATTTTGTAAACACTGCAACGTCTATACAACCGAAACGTTTATAACCGTGACAGTGCCTCACGTTGTATAGATCTCACACGATGAGCGAGTCCCAGTGAAGTAGAGTCGCACATAAGCCAACCCAACCGTCTTAATGATCTCCATGCCGTTTGTTCCCATAAGTATGCCATCTGCGTAACACAGCCATAAGGGTTTTTGTTATCCTACCTGAGGGGACAGTTATTGGCGCGACGCATCAAGAGAGGGCGATAATTAACGCAGCACACCTCGTTGTTAGCGCCCTCTCCACCCTCCCCTGAGTTGCACAAACCTGTCAAGCAACCAGATTGCATCAGAACGTGCACACGCACACAAGCACATAAAGCACACGCACACGCACGCGCACACGCACGCACGCACGCACGCACACACACACACACACACACACACACACACACACACACACACACACACACACACACACATCCCATACGTTCAGATGTGTGAGTGAGTGATTTTGTTTGAAGTCAGAAATGGTGAAGTTTCTATAGGGTATCGTTGCCGTCGGGCAGAAACCTTGTATCTCTTTTAGTAGCCTATGTTTTAGTAAATTAATGCCCTTCTTCATCATACAAGTGTCACACAAGCGTAGAAGCGATGTGGCGCGTTGTGAGCTTGTAGATCGACAAATTTCACAATTTTATATATATTTCTTTAAATAGTAATAAAAAAGGAACGGTTTTGGACATAGAAGGTCTCCGCCAGACAGTAATGATACACAAGGCAGTGTGAGTAGGAGAGACAGGCCTGGCTTTAGGAAAGCGAGAGATAAGAGAGACAGATAAGCTTGAGGAGACAGAGAGACAAAGACCGTATAGAGAGAGGATGCTGAAGTCAAAGTCAGATGAGGAGTCAGTGTGTCCTGTCTGATAAGTAGGAACATGGCTCATCATTACAGGGAGCACCAGGGGAACACTGAAGCCCATCTGCCAGCTAATACATACTAATGTTCCCACTACATAGTTGCATCCACAGGACACAGGACATGTAAAAACAGTGTGGGCTCCATAGCAGGCCCCGGTGTGGTGGGACAATTCCTTGCAAACGTATATACAAGACGCTGAAAACGAAAATAGTTGCTGTTGTTTGATCTTGACGTTAATGTATTTTCAAACTTTTTTGCCTCCCTTGCAGTTGGCCTGTTTTTTTTTCTTTTCTCTTTGTCTCATTGACACGATCACAAGGTAAAGGACAGCCCTGTGCACCGTATAGTTTTATATGCACAGTGGTGTAAAGTAACTAGGTACATTTACTCAGTACTGTACTTAAGTACAATTTTGAGGTACTTTTACTTACCTGGGAGTATTTCCAATTTTCTGTACTTTTACTTCTACTCAACTACATCTCGGAGGCAAATATTATAATTGTACTCCACTACAATTATTTGAAAACTTTAGTTACTAGTTACTTTGTAGATTTGGATTATTATTACAAAACATACATTACCCACTTCCTATATACTTCCCTATATACATTTCAGCCATTTGAAAATAGCAGATCTACAAGCTCACAAAGTTGCGAGCTTGTAGATCTGCTATTTTCAAATGATTTCACTACATTGTATATGATACCTTGTGAAATGGGACATTCTACATAATGAGTTTGTTTACCTTTGGTACTTAAAGTATATTTTGATGCCAATGCTTTTGTACTTTTACTCAAGTACATTTTGATTACCAGACGTTTTACTTGTAACAGAGTGTTTCTGCATTGCAGTATTGATACTTGAAACACAATCACAAGGTAAAGAACAGATCTGTGCACTGTAGTTTTATAGTATCAGCCTGAATTCAAACAGGTTTAAATTCCCAAGCGGTTAGGTTTGACACCCACTCAGGCGTGCTATTGCCTTCAGATTGTGTGTTTTTGTTTCTACTTGCATGCTTTCGCTCCTGTCTGTGCATGTGCACATTGTGTGTGTGTGTGTGTGTGTGTGTGTGTGTGTGTGTGTGTGTGTGTGTGTGTGTGTGCGTGTGCGTGTGCGTGTGCGTGTGCGTGTGTGCATGCGTGTGCATGCGTGCACGTGTGTATGTGAGTGTGCGTGCGTGTGCGCGCGTGTATGTGTGTGTGTGCGTGCGTGCGTGTGTGCGTGTCGTGGTGTAAACAGTAAATGTCCCTGGTGTCTGGAGGTATTACACTGAAGCGCGGCCATGCATACAGGCCTTGGAGGGGCCTTCTGAATCAGTGGACAGGACCATAGCATGCAAGCCAGCGACCTTTTCAGCACACATTAGAATGGGGTCACGTCACTGAAACGCAGGTTGCAGAGGGAGAGAGAGGAAGATGGGAGTAAGGATTGCATGCGAGTGCCCATATTCACTATACCTTGTAATCATTTGTGCCCTTTCATCACCGTGTTCCTGTGTGCATCTGTCTCTGTGTGTTTGCATCTTCCATACAGGGGATCCATACAGTACATACATACATATATACGGGCACGCCAGAGTATCAATTAAATTAGTATGACATTGTTTGGACAATGAGCCCTGCATTCAGAGCAGCATAGAATAATCGGAATCTTGTAGCACGCAAAAAAGGAAGAAGACAAGGTCTAATAACAGAGTGGCTCCCAATGTGGATAATAATAATAATGATTATGTTTATTATAACGCGTTTTTTTGAAACAGGGTTACAAAATGCTTTACAAAACGAGATAAAAGCAACAAGATAACACTAAAATCTCAGACTTCATGCATGTGGCCAGTCTATGATGTCAGTTGTCTATAATATCAAATATATATGAATTTGGGAAATGTTTACGCCCGATCACACCCCCATTCACTTGGAAATATAAAATGTGAGTTAGACATTTCAGAAAATATTGAATATATGTGGAAAAAAACTGCGGTTTGTGAGATTATCCTCGGTCAAACAGAGCCTCTAGCACTCTTGTCTTCTACAGAGCCATGCCGTGAAAAACAAATCTGCTGCATTATGATTGAAAATATTGGACACCACGTCAGTTGCGATCGGATGCCGGGTTGTGGAGAGGACATCAGCATTGATTATGACGGTCATATTTGTCCACAGTTGTCATTTTGAGATGTCAGTCTGTGTACCTGTCACCTTACGCCATACACGCCTGAAGTAAACATGCATGAGCGCTCTTTTCTTACCTCAGCAGCAATCAGTATGAAAACGTCTCCGAACATCAAACCGGACCTAGTGGTGTGTGTGTGTGTGTGTGTGTGTGTGTGTGTGTGTGCGTGCGTGTGCGTGTGCGTGCGTGCGTGCGTGCGTGTGCGTGTGTGTCTTAGTGCATCAGACTGGTGAAGAGAAGTATAACCCAATTATAGCGACAGTCTGCCTCACAGACATGCAGTCTGTACACAGATAGAGAGGTGTGTGTGTGTGTGTGTGTGTGTGTGTGTGTGTGTGTGTGTGTGTGTGTGTGCGTGTGTGTGTGCGTGTGCGTGTGCGTGTGCGCATGTGTGTGTGCATGTGCGCGCAGGGGGTGATAAAGGAGAGAAATAAAGAGGAGCACACAGGCAGAGCAGAGAGATTTGTGCTGAAAAGAGCAGAGGTGAAAAAGGGAGAACTGGTGTAATTTAACTCGGAAGAGAGTACACATGGAACGAAACGGACCCGTTCCGGGCCACAATGGGTCCGTCTGGTTCCATTTGTACACTCTTCCGAGTTAAATTAACACTAAAGTATTTTACTGTGCGTGTGCGTTCCGCCGAAGCAACACAACGCGCAGAGAATAACAAAGGTTTGACCCAGCCGAGAGAATTCCAATGTGCAAGGATGTTATTTAAATGAAGAACCCCATGGGTAATGCTAAAATCGCAATGTTTGCTCACCATCACTGGCTCAGTTCATGTACAAAGTACCTTTCCACTCTGCAGATTTGGATGGGAGGGGATGGGGGGGGGGGGGGGGGGGGAGGCACGGGATAGGGGAAGGGAGGGGGGGGTGGTGCGCATCCTGAACCTGACAATTTGGAGGATGTGGTTGCATAGCAACAGACAGCAGCAGAGCACCTAAAAAGCAAAACGTTGCTGTCGGATGGAAACCCCATATGTCCGGGACCTTTACTTTTCAGGAAATGGAGGAAAAAAAATGAACTTGTGTTCTGATGTATCCATGGTGGATGTATTATTATTATGTGTATTGTATGTGTTATTCAGTCACAAGCTCTTGTTCATACTGTTCATCGGTTAAATATTTATAAAACCCACAGACTAGACTACCCACTTCCACTTTTTCCCAACCAAAATAGCAGATCTACAAGCTTACAACACTTGGCGATGCGATGTGTTGTGAGCTCATAGATCGGCTATATTTGCTACTTTTGTGTGACACCGTAGTATGACAAAGTAGGGCTTTAATTTGCGAGGAAAATAATAACCCATAAAAAGTTGAAATACGGAGATACAAGGTTTCTGCCCAGCAGCAATGGAAAGCAAAAAAAAGGGGTATTTGGCTTGTTAAATATTCCCAGCCTGCCAGGACAACATTCAAAGCCAAAAATCTTATTCCACCATGCACCCAAAAGGAATTGAAATGCAGGCTGGAAAAAAAAAACGTGGAGACTGTAGCTGTGCTGAGAGCACCAGTTTGTCTGTTCTGTGACTTTATTAACATTCTTATCTGTGGGATATATAAAATAGATGTGAATACATCATTCATTTGTACAAAAAAGAGGGAAAAGTGATTGCATCTTTAGACGATGGCCTGAAGCCTCTAATATAATATTCAATATGACAAAAAGATGAGTATACCTGCATTAAATCACATATTTCATTGTCCGCGCGGAGGACACGCACGGCATATTCACATTTTATCTAATAAGCCGCGCACAATGGGGAATTAGCATTTGAAATGCCATTTGTGTGTTTGTGAGCTTATAACGTGAACTGCGGATCAAAATCGGGGGCTTTTTGTCACCGTGCAGATAAACACAAAGCAATTTCCCTCTGAATTTATTAACATTTCAGTCCTGCGCGCGCGCGCGTGTGTGTGTGTGTACACTCGTGGATGCGTGCGTGTGGGCCAACGCTGTACAGTAGGTGGGAGAACTCAATATTTCAATAAGCCCATAAAACGTATGTGTAATGTCAGCGTTGTGTAATGATATAGCTGATTAAAATAGAAGACAACAAGAAGAGATTTCTGCCAAAGGAGCAAACAAGCTTTCCTCTTTATTGAACATCTCCAGGATACAGTATCCATACATTACCTGCCATTGAATAATACATCAAAAAAGACAATTCCCCCCCCCCCCCCCCCCCTTTAATCTAGTTTATGTACTGTACCTGCCCAACTCTCAACCCCCCACCCCCTAAAATCAAAGACTCACATTTCCACAAGCTTTTTGTCAACTTTGCAGACTTGCCTGTGTCTCGCAGCCATCGTTATGATTAAGGTTTCCTTTTTGCACATGATGAATTAGACTGTGTATGCCTTGAGGGTATTTTGTAATAATGTGATGGGCGTCGAGCTGGGAAATAACAGATAGGGAAGCTGACCAGTGATAATGTGTCTCTCATCGAGGATGGATAGCTCCTAGCGCAAACAATGTCTCAGAGAATGCTAACAAGGGGTAGATTTTTTTTGTGGGGAGGGGGGGGGGGGGTATTTGCGCACAGACGGCAGAGTGTAGCCTGCCTCTGTGGGCTCTCATGAATGTATTAATGATGGAGTTCCTTTCAAAACATCTCCTATGATAGGGGATGGATAACGCATTCCTTTTTATCGTACCCACATGCTGACATGTGATGAGTTGTGAGATCGGGTGGCAGGGATGCAGTGTGCAGGTTTTGTAGCCTTTTAAACTCGTAAATTTGGGTCACAGAATAGCTTATCACCCTGCTGCCTGTCACCCTTGACAGATTAGATAGATATATGCGTGCGATATATATCCCCTCGGCCAACATAAATTACACATGCTTCACCGCATTAAAATTAATGCAGTGTTTAAATTTAGCTAAATGATCGTTCCGTATAGAGTGATATGAAATGATACAATCTGCAGATGTACTAATGCATGTTTTCATATCTGAAGAATCATTGTGGACATTTTCTCGTTTGACTTTGTGTTGGGCGTAATTGAGATGACATTGTCTGGATAGGAACCTCATGAAAGATTGTTTGTCCTCACACCAAATGACTGTATTGATTTATACTTGGTTGCGTGCCATGTCGCGCACTGAAACCAGCAGATCTACAAGCTCACAGAAATAGCAGATCTACAAGTTATGAGCTTGTCCCTTAATGTCCTGGGACGTCCCAAGGACGCGTGTCTTCAATGTGTCTAACATCGTTAAAATGGAGTTTGAAGTTACAATCGGTTTACATAGGAAGGTGGCGTGTCCAATATAAATGAATATCCAAAATCAAATACTGAATCAAGCAACATAAAAACTGTCTGGGGTGTACACAAAAGCCAGAGTTGTTGAAAATGAAATATCCTTTTAAACACACTGTTAGTTCAATTGAGCCAAGCCGGAACACAAACAATAATTGTTTGTTTGTGATTGATCATTAAAACAAACATGCTCTGAAAATACATGCTTTCTGAACCCTTTTGAGATTTTCAAGTAGGCCTTGATCCGGAAAAGGTTGGGAACCACTGCCTTCCTTCTTGTTATCTAGACGCTGTGTGGCCGTGACCGTGGCTGTGACCTTGCTCGCTATGTTTATGCCACATTGGCGATCTGTGTTGAAACTTTGGAGACCATAATATGAATCAGGTTGATGTAATGGCAGCCATACACAATATGGGAGTGGCAGGCTAGTGCTTGCCCATGAATTGCAACATGGGAATTATAGTGGCATTGAGAAAGGTCAGAATACATGGAAAGGGGAGTTTTCTTTGTCAGTATTGTTGTTTCAACAGTCTATATCAGTGATTCTCAACATGTGGGCTGGGGCCCACTGGTGGGCCGTGAGGATATTGCAAGTGGGCCCCCAAATAATTGGCAAAACACTAAGATTTGAATGATAATAGAACATTAATATTAAAAACTACCGTACTATGTTAGTTCCTCTGATCCCAAGCGTAATACAGACATAAACATGCTCTGAAAATGCACGCGGCAGATGGGTGGGCCATGATCGCTTTCAATATTTTCAAATGTTGCCCTGATCCAGAAAAGGTTTAGAACCACTGGTACAGTATAATCATCAACAATTAACTACTTAAGCCCTGTTTTATACTTCGGCTGTTTGACAATAGCAGATCTGCAAGCTGTTGATACATTTAGCCTACAGTATTCTGACTGAGATGCCATGGTTCATGTTAACTGAAATAGGCCTACATGTCTACAGCACGAGTGCTTTCAATAAACCACAAACGTGCAGATCTACCTGAAAAACAGTAGGGGGGAAAATGCATAGTCCTTTTGATTTATATACACCTTTTCCCCCCGTTTCATTTATGTCCCTTTGTTATTTGTTATTCATTCAAAAGCCGTTGCGTCGCGTTGACACACACACACACACACACAGCTTGTGGGACCGGGGGTCCGGGACTGAGGGGCCCTGTCAGAAGGAGAGTCTACAGAGACATGAAGAAAGGATGCTCGGTCCTCCACCGTCACTCCACTGCAACCCCGCACGAGTGTTTGAAGTCAGTGACAGTGACAGCTTTTAGGGATTTGTTTAAGACTCAGGCCTCTCTCTCTCTCTCTCTCTCTCTCTCTCTCTCTCTCTCTCTCTCTCTCTCTCTCTCTCTCTCTCTCACTCTCTTTCAGAGCCACACACACACACCAACATGCGGCGTGTGTGTGTGAGAATAGGGTGACAGACAGTAGGGTCCACCCCTCTCTACCCCCGCAGATATCCCTTCTCCACTCATTTCGGTAGCACATCAAGGCACTTATTATTTCTCAGGTAAAAGAAAACATCAACAACAACAACATGCACATCAATAGAATCCTTTAGAGTCTGCATTTAAACGGCAGCCACGTTTCCACCCACCCATGTGTTAAACACTTCAACATCAATGGCACGGTCTGGGGAATAGAGGCAAGGCGGGGATTATGGATTCAAGAGGTGGAAAGTAATTAAGTACATTTACTCGAGTACTATACTTCAGTATCATTTTGATGTATTTTTCTTTACTGGAGTATTTTCAACTTTCAACTTTTACTTTTGGTACTTTTAAGTATACTAGAGGTTCGGGCCGCATCTACGTTGCGCTGCCGATCTGACTGATATGCCCTTATATGGAGATCTCTGTATCTGTCAGTCCTTGTCCCTTTTATGCCCTTATATGGAGATCCCCGATGTCATCAGTATATGCCCATATATGGGCATGCCCCCTTTTGTGCCCATATATGGAGCTGACTGATTTGTTTGCTGATGCCAAGACGACACATTAAGAGGTTAGACAACACATTCCATATTTGGGCGTAGCTGCATTGGGAACTCCTTATATGGTTATGGCTGAGTCATGGTGACATCAGTGTGACTTCAGAGGTCCGTTCCCCCGGCGGACGGCAGGTCCTCCCTTAAGCCAATTTTTATATAGGATTTTGATGCCATTGCTTTTGTATTTATTACTCAAGTAAATTTGATTCAAGCCGGATCAAATTGATATTAATACTTAACCCTGCAGCATCTTTGCAAGACTTTTGCAGAAAATAGCAGATCCACAAGCTCACAACGCATCACAGCGCAACTATTTTAAGCGAAAGCCTTCCCCACAATAACAGAAAAAAGAAAAAGACACTAGCATAGAGCCCTGAGAACCATATGGGGTTTAAGTGGTAGTAAAGTGTAAAGTGTGAGTACTTCTTCCACCGTCCGTTCCTCTGGCATATGAACGTATGGCCTCCTCCACTCAGTGTTGCCATGTTGGCTAAATGTAAGCGACTTTGGGCTTCTTTTTCTGTAAAGTTGATTGTAAATATTGGTATTTGC
>NC_137613.1:26186796-26196796 GCF_963280865.1 Gymnoscopelus braueri | reverse complement strand
GCTATAGCTCCTCAGTCAGACACACACGTGTACGCGCGCACGCAGGCACGCATGCGCACACACACACACACACACACACACACACACTCACACACACACACGCACACACGCACACACACACACACACACACACACTAAATCACGTTGTCATAAAAAGAGATGTGTGTATTCCAGCAAAAATTCACCCTGTGAAACAGGCATGCCATTACTGTGTGTACAGCTGTACGTGGTTGACTTAATGACTGGAGCTTTTGATGTCGTGTGACCAGCGGACACCCTCCGCTGCAGAGCTGCGAGCGGCAGGCTATTAGATCGTCTGAGCACTATTTTACACCCACATCTGACATACATCTCCGTCGTCCAGTGACTGAAATGTGATCAGCGCGGGGAAATCAGAGAGCCTCAGCGAGCGTGTCAGTCAAGCCGGTCCAGACATCGTCAAATCTCACACGTCAGTCGTCTGTCATGCACGAAGGGCATGACATTACAAGGCCAGGTTCATAGACGTGTCACCAGACTCCTCTTGGAAACACTCGCATACACACGTATCGTCATTGTCGGGCAGAAACCTTGTATCTCCATCATAGACCGTAAAATAATATGGAAAAAAATATTGGTTTCTATAGACCGTAAATGAAGCCTATTTTTCAGGGATTTCAATCTATTTTTCGCCATCTTTCTATATCCGGTCCGAAATGCAACCGGAAATTAATGCTATTGGCTGCAACCGCAGCGAGGGCGGGTCTTCACTCAGTAGAACCAGTAGAAACCTTGGAAACATGCCATGCTTTATCATTAATTAAAAAATTAATTAATTAATTAAAATCAATGGGACCATATTTTACTAAACGCATATCATGATGATTTAAAAAAGACTTTAAACTAGCGATTGGAAGCATAAAGTGTTTATGAAAAGGTTTACTAAGGTAATAAAATCAAGTGTAAAGTTCGCCTAAACTCTCATTGACTTCTATTGAGATTATAATGTATCGCAAACAGTAGAAGGTGAAATAGCGACATCTGCTGGGCCATTAATAGGAACAGCAGGCTGAACGAGAACCCGGAAGTGAGCTTCAATTCCAGCGATCTCCATATCTTTTTATGTTTGCTTTTTAGAGTACAGTAGCTAATTATTTGTACCCCTTCACACAAATTTAAGCCCAGTTTACACTAATGATTTGCAACGCATCTAGTCCCAACTTAACCTGACTCCGCCAGCTGGAAGAAGCTTGCTGTTTGTTTCACAACCTACTTCCATCTGGGACCTCGGTAGCCGAACCGCTGCAAGACGGCGGTCCCTTTTTTCAAGCTACTTGGCAGGTGATTGGATGGGACCATCTGTCTATCACCGCCTGGGCGTGCTAACTCCAACCAATCATATTGACGTGTCTACATGACGTATAGTAGCTGCGCCAGTACAGTAGTAGTTATTTTGTATACTATTCAACCATTATGAATCGTGAAAGAACTACGATGCAATAGGCGCTTCTCGATGGCGTCACATCCGGTCTCACCAAGAATACGCCCATAGCTGCCGCTGATTGGTTCGACAGGCCGTGGGTCGGTGTAAACTCCAATCTCTGAGCGATCCCAGATGGAGGCTGTATTGTGAACCTGTGAACTCAATACTGCCCCATCTAGCGGAGTCAGGTTAGTCCCAACTTAAACTATGCCGACCTGCAACGGGTCAATTCAGACAGCTGCAATGTCTTGCAACTGGTTGCAAGTTGCAATTTGTTCGTTTTTCATAAATCAATGCCCTAGTTTATACTTTGTTGTCCATGGCGCAATTTTTTTTTATGTAGAAACCTTTTTGGCTTTAATGACATGCCCAAAATATGAACACCAGTCTGTTCGTGGGATTTAACCACAATGAAAAGTATAATAAGCGCTTGGGACATTGGATCGATTGGACAGGTTATTTTTTCCATTTCCTGAAAAGTAATGGTTTTGGACATACAGTACAAGGTTTCCGCCTGACAGCAAAGACATACACATATAGAGACAGGAGAGGAGAGGAGAGGAGAGGAGAGGAGAGGAGAGGAGAGGAGAGGAGAGGAGAGGGAATGAACAGAAAGCTGCCACTCTCGCTGATGTCCCCACAGTAATGGTGGCTCCCCGCCGCCAGGGTGCTAGCTAAAGATGTGACCTGCGCTCCGACAGTCATCAACTCAATGCTCCTTAGGCCATTCCAAGGAATGACCTATGTGACATACACACACACACACACACGCACGCACGCACAACACCTAGTCAGACGGCCGGCCGATTACGCATCGTAACACAGCTGATTCGCCCCCTGGGTTGACACTTGCTGTCTAGTCCGATCATATTATGTTTTTCTTTTTCCCCAGCCGGCGCAGGGATATGTGTGTGTGTGTGTGTGTCCATGGGCCTGTATGCTCTGGGTTCATCATGAAATTGCTGCTATGCTGTGTTGCTCTCAGCAATGTAATTTGTCACTGCTTGTAAAGTGCTAAGTGTAAGAGGAAGGCTGAGGGCGACGATATGTACACAGTGGAATCCTCCACATACCATACTGTAGGTCTGACCACATACATAGATTTCTTTTTGTCAGAGAAACAGGTCATACTCTGCTAAACTCGCAGGGCTCTGACTGAGCAGTGAGCGCGCTTGACCTCGAATGTGAAGATGCACATACATAAATAGTGCTCTCTGCCTCAGAGCTATACGGGCCATTCATTCCTATAATGTACCCAGGCTTGTAACCCAAATAGAGCCACCATAAACATGGCCACGGTTCCAGGCAAACACACTTCTCCAGAGCCCCTGAACGCGTCAGCCCTCTCAACAGGCCGGCCTCGTCCTAACAGATTCCTTATGACCCCTGGAACACAAAGCAGCTCTCTCTCTCAGCTCTCTCTCTCTCTCTCTCTCTCTCTCTCTCTCTCTCTCTCTCTCTCTCTCTCTCTCTCTCTCTCTCTCTCTCTCTCTCTCTCTCTGTCAGTTTTCATATATTTGCAGTGGAGTAAAAAGTAATTTTTTTGCCTCTGAGACGTAGAGGAGTAAAAGTATAAAGTATTGAAAAACAAAATACTCAAGTAAAGTAAAAGCACCTCAAATGTGTACTTAAGTACAGTTCTCAAGTAGACTTAGTACTTAGTTACTCTCTCTCTCTCTCTCTCTCTCTCTCTCTCTCTCTCTCTCTCTCGCTCTCTCTCTCTCTGTGTTGAAAAAAAGGCCTTGTTCGCCTGTAAACTCCCCATTAAAAATATCTGTGGGCCAAACCTCACTCCTCAACTGCTGTCAGATGGCTGTTGTTTGCGATGGCAGAGACACAGAGACATGGAGTGAGTGGATGGGTCTGGGGGTTTAGGGCAGCTACTACTTTGGATGTCATACGAGACGGACATTAAGACAAAAGGCTGCAGAAAAATGAGCAGAACTTCAAAGCCGCTGGTGAAACACACCCTGTACTTATGATAAAATGGTGAGATTTACTGTTGGGGAACCATGCATGCAGGCACGGATGTATGTATATGTGCATATACTGTATGCGAGATACATGCCAGATGGAAACACATAAATGTGCCTATACGCACGCACACGCGCGCACACACACACACACACACACACACACACACACACACACACACACACACACACACACACACACACACACACACACACACACACACACACACACTTTTGTATTACTATACTTGTGAGGACGTCAACATTTTAGTAATTTTATAAATGTCATTTTTTGGCTTGGTTAGGAACCCCATAAGCAATCTACAAGCTCTCAATGTGTCGCAGCGCGGCATGTTGTGAGCTTGTAGATCGGCTATTTTTGGTACGTGACACCGGCGCACAACTGAATATCATTCAGGTATATAACTGTGACATTAACTGCCAAAGCTAACCTCTAAATACCTCATCCTATCTTTAACCCCAACCCTTCTCTTCATGCGAGGACAAGGAAAACTCTGTCCTCACGATGTCTATTTCTCAAATTACTACTATACTTGTGGGGACATTTTTGGCCCTCACAAGTATAGCAGTACAAGTACACACACACATACGCACACAAGCTATGCTTTATGCTATTTTAGGCACATGGGGAAGAAAATGGCCTGACTTGGCAAGTGTTTGTGCTGTACAGTAAGCAGTCGAGTCCCTGTACGTATGGAGAAATATAGGGTCTGGCACATGTTTGCTGTGGTGACCCAGTTTTTCCTCTACATCTGGACCTGATATCTCCTCTTTCCAGCAATACTCAGAGAGAGAGAGAGAGAGAGAGAGAGAGAGAGAGAGAGAGAGAGAGAGGGAAGGGAGAAATCTACATCTCTATCTCGGCTGACTTTTCAGCGTGTGATGAATGTGTTCACAGATCGAAACTTGGACACAACAGCGTATAGCTTAGCATCCCACAAGCAGCCAGCAGAGCATCATATGCCTTGTTGAGAAATTGAAAACATCTTGTGGATAGATGCATGAGCTGCAGACCGAGACAAGTTACTGACAGTTTTGTTTGAATTTCAAACTACTGCTTAAACGACTTAAACAGATAGTTCAGGGTTTTTTGAGAGGTACATTTCATTTAGAATGAACCGAGTGCTCCCTGTCCATCCGTAAATAACTTCCACTATAGTTTTGACCACTGGGTTTGTTGTTAGCAATTTGATTTGCAATGTCAATGTTAGTCAGGGAGGCTTGTAAACACTGCATTGAATACCGCTATGTATAGTCACAGGATTTTCCTAAGTTGATTATGTTAATATAATCAAGTTATGAAATGTTAAGGAAAATGTTTAAAAAGTGCAGCATTCACAGAGATGTTTGTGAACCACAGTAGCATTGCCAACAAATTGCTAAATTGATACAGTATAGCTCTCAATAATGCTGGGTAGAAACTCTTCCACAGTGTGTGAGAAATAGACAAATCTGGGAATCCATCACTAATGCTGAGGCCCTTGGCTGTGGCCCTTTATGCTAATTTTACCAACAGCTCTATCTGGTTCTTCCTGGCTATAATCATTCACTCATTCACAACTCCCGGCTCCCTATATAGGGAGTGCTACAGTAATGTAGAGGACTAGCCGCAGAGTGGTGCTGAAGGCCTCGCTCAGGAGGAACAAACAATTATGCTTTTGTGTATTTTTGTGTTTAGTGATGAAGAAATTGGCCTTGACTCGCTGCATCTGTAAATAACTTGGATGGTTTATTAATCAACACGTGTTCTGTTCTGATGGGCGCCATGCCCCACACTGTGTTATGTTTATGCGTTATATTGTAACATGTGCGCACGATGCGACGCATGACGGCCAAGTAATGATACTGCACGTAATTCTGAATGGATTTCTGTCATTCAAACGTCACTGTTATCTGCAAGATCTGGTTGTTAATTCCTTGTGTTAATTGTGTATTTATCATCAGCCAATCAACATGTACGACTTGAAATGTAAGTTTCGGCTTTGAGAGAGAGACAGAGAGAGATAGACAGACAGAGAGATAGACAGAGAGAGAGAGAGAGAGAGAGAGAGAGAGAGAGAGAGAGTGAGTTATTGGCCTTCTTGTTAAAATTCCTATGTCTCGTCTCTCAGTAAAAACTGTAGCCTAGTAATTCATTAGGGGTCAAAAGGGTGCACATACAGGAGCAGTCTGTAGGATCTACTGCATACACTGTGATTAGTGTGTATTGTGCACCAATTGGTATCTGAAATAAGCACATGCGGTAGCAAAGACTGCCACTGTGCGTGTGCAGCATAATGCTATGGGGTTTTTTTTGCCACAGGGTGGGGGAGTATGGGGGGGGGATTTGTTGGCAGCCGACCGCACCACACCCCCAAATCAAAACGTCTCCCCGCGGCTATGCCTGTAGTGAACTCATCGGGCCACGTGCATTTTCAGAGCATGTTTATTTTTAATAGTCAATCAATCCATTGTGTTCCGGCTTGGAACCAACGTAGCATATTATCACAAACTATTTTTTTTCAAGTTTTTTTTCCCAACATTTTCAAAGAATATTATGATTTTTATTGATGATATTAACGTTATATTATCATTCAATTCTTAGTGTTTTGCCAATTATTTGGGGGCCCACTTGCAATACCCTCGGGCCCACCAGTGGTCCCCGGGGCCAACAGGTTGAGAATCGCTGGTCTCATGGGTGGATTGCCATGACGCTTGCCGAGCGCATTCATGCTCCCCAGAGGATGGATCGTAATGATTTTGGTGACCCACTGGCATATACTGTAGCGCCACCATAAGGTCAAAATTTCCAATTGCACACACACACACACACACACACACAGCATCTCAAACCCTAATGGGCAGATTGCCATGAAACTGAAGGCGCTCAGCAAGGATGAACCTTACTGATTTTGGTGACCCCATGACCTTTCTTCTAGCACCATCCTCGGGCCAAAATGTCCACTTTGCACTCGGCATATCTCATAATCTAATAGACTGCAGGATGAACCCTGATGCTTTTGTTGGCCTCGTGCCCTTTCCTCGAGTTCATTTCCATTTGGGTGTACGGAGCAGCATGGCCTCTAGGGGCTGCTGGTGGAGCGTTTAGACTCTTGGTCTTGTTCATTATCTCACCCCCTCATAACATGTTGAATTTACAAACCTGGCCTTATCTCTGCACACTGACTGACCCACGTGGATTATTTTTTTTAGACTCATGTACGACTCCCAGAGGCCCATATTGGTTCAGCTCCTGGATAAAGACATTGTTAGTGTGACTGAGGTATGTTGCTTTAGAGAATGACTTCAACTGCCAGGCGGACTCCCGGGGGAGCCAGGCCAACGCCAGGCTGATCTATCTGCTCCTCTATTGGTATTGATCCCTGTTCAGTGACAATGTCTCCACTGGGGACTAATGATCACACACAGGCATGCAGGCAGGCAGGCAACACACTGGAGCACTCTGGTCTCAACATGGGGTTCAGGGACCCCCCACCCCACCCCAGGGGTCCATAAAGGAGGTTCCTGGGGGCCCCCCCAGCTCAGTGATTGATAGTTATAAACCAAATGCACCCTTACAGGCCTGTAAGTCTGACAGCGTGCCGTTGCACATTATCAGAGATACAAGGTTCCAGAGATACAAATATTATCAAATGGGGGACCGTGGCCTAATATCAAACTTGAAATTAAAAATCGCTGCACAAGGGCTCTCGCTCTGTCTCTCTCTCTCTCATGCACGCACGTGCGCACGCACACACGCACACACACCACACAGAGTGTTTCTGACCATGGTAGGGGGTTCACGACAAATGTTCGGAATGCACCTACAAATACACACAGACACACTCACACACACACACACGCGCGCGCGCGCACGCAACGCTGTACACTGATTATATACAAACCCGTCTCATGCCATCTCTGCCGCAATGCAGATACGCTGCTGCTGCAGCTGCTCTCTGCGATGTCGAGGTAAAGACACACATTCACTCACATTCACTCATAAGCTGAGATGAGCCGATACAGTCTCAACTGAGAGAGATGCCAAGCGGTCTGCCCCTCCTCTCCCTCTCCTGTTCTCCACCCTCTCCTCTCCTCTCCTCTCCTCTCCTCTCCTCTCCTCTCCTCTCCTCTCCTCTCCTCTCCTCTCCTCTCCTCTCCAGCCGTAGACAGATAAGCAACCAGCCAGAGACAGACTAATCCTCCCACTGTGAGAGACGCTCGGATGGCATGATGAGAATCACACACAGTAAGAGAGAGAGAGAGAGAGAGATACAGAGAGAGAGAGAGATACAGAGAGAGAGAGAGAGAGAGAGAGAGAGAGAGAGAGAGAGAGAGAGAGAGAGGAGAGAGAGAGAAGAAAAAAGGAGAGAAGAAGGGAATCTAAGAAACGGGGAGGGGAGGAGGGGTAGAAGTGAAGAGAGGATAAGGATTAGCAGAACGATGAAAAAGGCAGTTTTAATATGTTATTAGCGTGCGCTGCCTGAAAGGAGAGAGAGAGAGTTGGTAGGGGATTGGCTCCAGTAAAGCTGTACAGTATTAAAGATGGCTGCTCTCTCTCTCTCTTTCACTCTCTCTCTCCTGCTCCTCCCTCACAGTTTTTCGTCCCTATCTGCCGCTGTCTAACACTTTTTCAGTTTTTTTGTTTTCGTGTGATAAATTTCTCTATCAGCCTCGCCACCGTTTGCCCGCTTGCCAGCCTTTCAATCACGCTCCCCAATCCGCTCTCTTTCTCTCTCTCGCTCCCTCGCTCTCTCGCTCTCTCCATCTCCTTCCCTCCCTCCCCCCATCCCTCACTCTCTTCCCGGTCTGACTGAGGCAAAGGATCTAGGTCAGTGCGTCTGGAGGCTGTCTGGTGCTGCCGCATGATAGCTCCATCCCCGGTCGTCCTCATCGCCGACCGCTTTCCCCTCCTCCCCGGGATGAGGACACGTTCCCGGGCTAACTGAGGACAGCACCAGCCCCGACTGACCTGATGTTGCCTGGAGGACGCCGAGCGCCAGCCATGCAGCCGCCTGCGAGGGGTGGATATGTGTGTGCGTCGAGGAGCATGTATGTCTGTGTACGTTGCTTAAAGTGCGTTTTGTGCATGTTTGTGTGCGCTTGTGTGCGTCTCTACGAGTGCGAATGTGTGTATGAGTGTGAAAGAGGTTTAGGCGAATGCGAGATGCAAAATCAAAGCACCGAAATGAGGGAAAGAGAGGGAGAGAGAGAGAGAGATGGAGGAAGAGAGTGATGAAGTAAGGTGCAGGTGAGGAGACAGCAGTTGAAGTGAGGACATGCAGAGAGGCTGCAGAGCAGTGACAGAACATGCGGCACTACAGACGCTTTCGGGGAAATTTTCCATGAGTCGTGCACCTCTGTACCAACCCTACGCACGCACACACACACACACACACACACCACCCCCCACCCCCCAGCACATCCCACTCTCTGCTCCCTGCTTTCTAAAACTTCTCTCCGTTGATTTCTGTTTCTTTCTTTCGCAGACTCTCGTTCGCCTGGCGGTGGGTGTTGTTTGGCGGCGCGATGTTGGTGGTACGAGGGCTCTGCGAACGCACCGCTCTCAACTCCAGAAGACGGCACTTCCCAAAAAACAGCAGCTCTCTTTGCTTCTCCTGGGCTCGTTTCTCGCCTGCTGCAGTGTTAACCTCCAAAGTCTGCATCCTTCCTCCCTGCCTGGCGGGTGTTTCCAACGAAATGTCCCCGGGTTTTAGTCCGTCCGTCCAACGTGACCTTTCGACGTGGCGGTACTTTTGCGAAAGAACGCAGCATGACATTGACGAATTCTTCGTCCTCCTGCTCCTCTCCTTTGCTGGCCTCTATCCCGTTCTTCTCCTTCTTCTTGTTCCCCTTCTTCTCAGCTCATCCTCTCCTCTCCTCTCCTCTGGCTTTTAGACAATGGCCCCAAAAAACTATTGTCGTATCAGCGTTTCTGAGTATATGGAAGAGTGCAGCTGTGTGTGTGTGTGTGTATGCGTGCGTGTGCGTGTGCATGCATGCTCTCAATTTGACTCTGCAGTACATCTGGGTCCTGTAGCAGTATACTGGTACTCTGCTTTCCCTTTCTCAGAGTATGTGCGTGTGCGTGTGCGTGTGCGTGTGTGTGTGTGTGTGTGTGTGTGTGTGTGTGTGTGTGTGTGTGTGTGTGTGTGTGTGTGTGTGTGTGTGTGTGTGTGTGTGTGTGTGTGTTTTGCAGTTAGTCTGCTATGACACAGCACTCATCTGATCTGCCTCGTCACCATGCGGAGCGGGGGATGTGGGAAGTTGTTGGTGGGGAGGGGGGGGCGTGGCGAAACCGGACCACGCCCCTCCCTGCCTGTCGCTCACTCTCGTCTCCTTGCCTGGCTCCCATCACTTTTCCCCGTCTCCCACCAGTACATCTGGATGTGTATTTTGGACATAAAATGAGGCGCCCTTGCCTCCTCTCTTCTCTTAACATGCTATACAGTACCTGTAGTTATATTACACTGTAAAATCTGTTAAAGTTACAGTTATTGAACCCCATTATCCGTATTCTGGGTAGACCGGCTATTGGCAAATAGATTTGGTGTAGACGGGAAAA
>NC_137613.1:26179296-26181796 GCF_963280865.1 Gymnoscopelus braueri | reverse complement strand
AGATCTCCAAGCGGCTGGGGAAGCGCTGGAAGCTGCTCAAAGACACGGACAAGATCCCCTTCATCCGCGAGGCGGAGAGGCTCAGGCTCAAACACATGGCCGACTACCCAGACTACAAGTACCGGCCGAGGAAGAAAGCCAAGTCGGTGAGTGGCGGAGCGAGCAAAACGGACCGCGGAGGAGGAGAGAAAAGCGGGGAGCGCAGCTCCAAGCCCTCGGTGAAGAAGAGCGCCGGGTCGAGGGGGGTGAGCAGGACGCACAAGCCGGGGGGCGTCAAGTCGAGCGCACATCAGGGGCAGCAGGACTACGTGTCTCCCGCCGATCACCACCAGGCGCTCTTCAAATCCAGGTCAGTGTCGGGCGCCAGACAGATCCCCGAGAAGCAGGCGAGGCGCAGCAGCCACATGTTCGGCGGCGCGGGCAGCCTGGAGAGCGGGCCTCCCTCTGTGGGAGTACCGGCCAGTCCCACCCTCAGCAGCTCAGCGGAGTCCAGCGACCCACTCAGCCTATATGAGGAGCACAGCCCCGGGGCCGGCGGAGAGGCATCATCACCACCGGCTGCGCGGCTCCGGTACACACGTGCGTCCTCTCCGACGCCATCAGCCTCTCACTCGTCCTCCTCCGTCTCATCCTCCTCATCCGACGAGGAGCTGGAGGACGAGCGGCTCGAAGTGAACCAGAGCCCCGGGTTTGAGAGCATGTCCCTGGGCAGCATGGGCTTCTCCGACGCGGAGCTGGACCGGGACTTAGACTGGAGCTTCGGGGAGTGCGGGGCAGGGTCTCACTTCGACTTCCCCGACTACTGTACGCCGGAGGTCAGCGAGATGATCTCGGGAGACTGGCTGGAGTCCACCATCTCCAATCTGGTGTTCACGTACTGAAGGAACAAACGACAGACAGACAGACAACCACCATGTCCCCACGTCTAAAACTACAATAGCCCCCGACAGGCAAGTCAAGTGCGTGCGAGACCAGAATTGTTTCCGTCATTCTTTCAGTAAATAAGGGAGAGTGAGATAAGGAGGAAATGTGGCCTATATGCGCGTTGAAGTCCGGGTGTGTGTTGGTGTAGTTAACTGCTCCCAGACTCTTGGACTGGACTTATGGTGCGTTTGCTGAGCGCAGCGCACAGATGGGGAAATGCTTAGCTTGCATTTGGAGATTTAATGTAAGCAGAGACACGCCCATGCGAGCAGCAAAACGCACGGACTCTAGTGAGAATATCCAATTCAATCCGCGAGAGGAAAGAGACTGAACACTGATTATAGAGTTGGTGGGCTGAACCTGAACATTTATAGAGAACTCGCCACTTTTGGTTACCCTTTGTTGTGTAATAATATCATAAACTTTTATGATATAGCCGATTCACATCGACCATCAAGTTGATATTCAGGTGTATTTTTTTCCGAAAAATAATGTTTAGTATCAATCAACACGCATGCCCCTCCCATAAGGAGGATTTGGTTGTTGTTGTTGTTATTATGCGTCAAGTGTTCATTGCTGCGTAATTATACGCAATTTCGTGTGACCATAGAACACACAGTACACTATCACCAGCTTCTCTTTTCAACGGCAGGACTTTTAAAGAAAACAAGACTGACTGAAAAAAAAACTTCAGAATCTCTTTTTCTGATGAATCAATCCTTTACACTCAGTGCACAATTCAGGACCAATGATGCTCCCCAACGCGCATTATACTCTCCGCTTAGTGCTTCAACAAACTTTGTAGTTCCTCTGTGTCAAGAAGACGACGTTTTTATATTGATGTATTTATACCGGCCAAACTTTTTTATACTTTGAAGTATTGTTCTTCTCTCGTACAGATCTCCGTTTTGTGTGTGTGTGCACATAAACACCTGTCTGTATCCAGCGCGGAAGGGCTAGAAGTGTATCTTATTTAAATGTCGACGTCTCTCACCTTTAAGGAGATTAAGTGTGTTATGATTTTCTACTTGTATTTTTGTACAAAATCTATAGAGAGGAGGGGGGTGGGAGAGGGTGGGAGGGGGGTGGGTGGGGGGGGGGCGAGTGGGTAGCCTACAACATTGTTGTTTGGGTCTCTGATGTTTAGAACGGCAGAGGGGCTTGTTTGGCACAATCTAACCTCACACAATGTTTACAATATGTACCCACATGCTTCTTAAAGGCACAGTGACTCGATTTCACCAGCCAAGTATAAACAAAGCGCCACTGACGCCCCAGCAGCAGTCAGCCCTGTGTGGTGTGACTGCCTGCCTGCGTGCGTCCCTCAGTATACACACACATAGACCTATATGAGTGAGAGAGAAAAAGCCTAATTTATAATATCAGTGGTTCTCAAACTTTTCTTTTTAATTTCAAGGACCCCCAGGCTGGGATTGGGTCAAGGACCCCCATAACTCAGAGAGTGTGCAAATGACCCTTCCGGGTTCATTTGGTTCCATTTGCGCACTCTCTGAGTTACAGATCTGTAAGGGTCCATTTGGTGGCTAAGTATCAATAATGTAGCCCCTCAAGGACT
>NC_137613.1:26164296-26174296 GCF_963280865.1 Gymnoscopelus braueri | reverse complement strand
ACAATGGAATTGGAAAGAAAAGTTGAAATCAACAGTTTGTTTGAGCGTTCATAACAAGAAACTTCATCCCCGATGAAGTCATGTGTCAGCGTGTTTGAGCTGAGGAGGACAAAGGAACATCAGACATGAACATGGCAGAAAGTATGCGAAGTATTTGGGAAGAGGAGCAGGTTTTTGGCAGGTAGGGGAGAAGCGTCTTCTTCAGCTATTAATAACGTATCGTTTAATTTGAAAAAAAGAACAAACGAGATGCTGTGTTTTTCTGTTTTCTCATCAAAGTCAGCCGGCTACCTGTCTGGGGAAAGAAAAACTCCACATCATTAAAAAAAAAAAATACTTTGGGCTTCAAGGTTGTTTAAACGACACATTTTCACTTGACAAACGGGCGACGAAAGGCATTTATTAATTTATTTCAAAAAAGTTATTGCTGCATGTCCTGTAAATGTAGTTGGTTGGAGGGACTTTGAATAATTCATATCGAAGCCTAATTGCAAAATGCAGTTCGTCAAAGGCTTTTTAAAGTCATAGTCATGAAAGAAATGAGCGTTTGCAAACTTTATTTGACATTAAGTAAACATGTCAAGTCAAGATTTGACTGTTTAGCCGGCGGCTATGTTTCAGCACAGCAAGGGCTGGACAGCGGTTCTTTGGAATGAGGGGTGATCAGCGTTGCCATGTCGGCTTACTATAAGCGACTTTGGGCTTGTTTTTCTGTAAAGTTGCTTGTAAATATCGGTGGTTGCGGTTTTTTGGGCTTGTTTCCAAAGTGTACTTGCTTATTTAGGCTTTCTTCCAGAAACATATATATATATATATATATATATTTTTAAACCAGTGGTTCTCAAATATGTTCATGAAAAAGTTTTGTGCCACAGGGGAGAATGTTAGAATGTTTAAAAAGAAAATCCAAATATTCCACATTGTATTGCAAGAAAATAGCAGATCTACAAGCTGCTATTCTTTCTCAAACGCATATAGGTTTTAAGTGCTCATGTGACCTAAGTTGCTTCTTTTGGGCTTGTTTTCATACACCTGGTTGCTTATTTCTCTCACACAATCTGGCAATACTGGGAGTGATGGTGACAAGCATGGAATTGCACTGCTGAAAGTCAGGCTCAAGCTCTTCCTATACTGTGGCTTTTCATCAGTGGTGGGGAAAAGTGCTCAAATGTTTTACTTAAGTAAAAGTACCAATACCACAATGTAGAAATATTCAAAATGTACTTGAGTAAAAGAAGGCCTACAAAGGTATTGGTCAAAATCGCAATGCATTTTGAGCTAAGTAACTAACTCAAGTTTTCAAATAATTGTAATGAAGGAACAGTAGGCTACAATATTTGGTTCTGAGATGTTGTGGAGTAGAAGTAAAAGTATTGAAAATTAGAAACACTCCAGTAAAGTAAAACAAAAGTACAGTACTTGAGTAAATGCACTTATTTACTTTATAGGCCTACCACTGCTTTTTATGACCTATGTCATAAAGTCTGAATATAGCTCATAAACATGTTTTCATGTTGTGCAGTAGCATACAGTATGTCATCACTGTCTTTCAATAATTGATTTGGGGGTAAAATAACTCACAGCATTCAGTCTGCTTTTTAAGGACCACATGGATTATGCTTATCAGGAGGACATCTCCATTCACTGGAGCACTTTATTTTAAGTGCAATAAATATTGCAGGGATAGTTTGTTCTTGGTGATTGCTGCAGGGAGTTGCCCCAACAGCAACATAAGGGAATTCACTTTCAGTGTAAGGGGACAGTGCAAGATGCATCCTATGATATATTGTACTATTTATATCCCCCAGTGCATTTAGTGTTCATTCGTATGGTTTCAGGCGATGCATGTTTGTACCCAGCTGCATATGAAGAGATAGTTATTGTTAAATTTTTTTTGTGCGTGGCATTTTTAAGCTTTATTTAGGCTAGTGTATAGAGAGAGAGAGAGAGAGAGAGAGAGAGAGAGAGAGAGAGAGAGAGAGAGAGAGAGAGAGAGAGAGAGAGAGAGAGAGAGAGAGAGAGAGAGAGAGAGAGAGAGAGAGAGAGACACATTGTCTGTGCACAAACTGCCACCAGGCATGCTGAGATGGTTCTACGGACTTGGACAAAATAGGGAGCAATAAATGATTGACTTAATATCCTAGGCTGAAGTGGCCTAATGTACTCTACTTGTGAGAACATTATAGTAGCAGATTGTTGAAACAACAGACTTAAATAGATGGGATGAAATCCTGAGCATCAATTTACCTCTGAGAGTGTAAAAATGAACCCTGGATGTTTGCAGTGTACAGTAGTAAGATTAGAGACAGGATGAATGGACAGACCAGCGCTGGCGAAAGCTTCATGCTGAAACAGCTGTATTGTTTCTCATGCTACATTCAACATGTTTGTATTGCAATACACTTTTAAAGAGTGCTGTGAGAGTTTCTGTGATTATTTCTTTGGGAGAATACGCTATATACGTAGCAGTGATTCTCAACCTTTTTAATGTCAAGGACCCTAGCCCACGGAACGCCATTTGATATGATTGTTAACTATAAAATATGGTTATGGTTAAAATGATTCGGACCCCCCAAGGACCCCTGGGGGTCCCCGGACCTCACTTTGAGAACCAACGGTATACAGTAGTCTTTGGGAACAGTGTTTCCTGCTTATATTTCTGAGTGGGGTGATGGGGTCTATCTGAGGTGACTGGGGTCTTTAGTTGTCACCTGGGAAGAAGCTGGTGAGAACAAGGCAGGTGGTGTTGGTCTGAACCTGACAACATCATCTCAAAGGTGGTTAAAATCCTTACGTACAGGTGGGTGCATGGATGTGCAGGGTCAACAGCAATCTTATGTGTTGACGGGGTCTCTTCTTGTGCTTCAGCCACTCCCCAAATGGAGGTCGGTGCTCTTAGAAAGGACACAGTACTAAAAACATTTCTATGGGCTACTTCCCAAACCCCAAACCACAGAACTTTTTTGCAGATTTCAAATTTGATACTTTGTATGGTCCTGTTAATGTGAAACTTTCAGTAATATTTTTTTTTAAAGATGCATCATTATCAGTCCTCATGAGCGGATTATTAAGGCTTGGTAACTTTCAAATCTGATGGTGGTTATTTGCAGAAGACATTATTTTCCCGCTATAGGCACATCGATTCGCTTCAACGCTTTAATAAGGTGCCAACAAACAAACAGCATTTTGACACACTGCGTCTTCTTCACAGTCCTGAAAGCAAAAACAAATTAACAAACAAGATGTTGCCTCTAAAAAAGTAAACTAGGTTAGGAAAACTAGGAAGTCGGTGAGAAAACAAAGATACCATTATCTCTTAGGACTGTGGCGCGTTGAAACGTTAGTGCTTTGTTTGTTTCTTTGCACCTTATTAAAGCACTGAAGTGAATTGAGTGCTCCAGTATCTTTGTCGTTAAGACGTGGCCCATAGAACTGTTTTAGCAATCTGAGGCTAATAGAGTAGCACAACAATAACTTATATCTGCAAGCTCACAACTCATCGCTCACAACTCATTTTCTTTTTGTTTTATTTTTCTTAGCAATTTGTTGGTGCGTGACATCAGCCTGCAACTAAGTATAAATCTGGCTTTAGGTGTCCTTGTTTTCACCCTGGCAGGAAGGCTGACAGAAGGGGCAGCTACAGTATAGGTCAGGGTAGCCATTAGTCAATCAAGCTGATTATACATTAGTGCAGTGTTTCTCAACCTGTGGGTCGGGACCCCCAGGGGGGTCCCTACATGATTTTTTTGGGGGGGGTCCCCAGATAACAGTGAAGTGACAATTTAAGGACTTTGAAGAGATTTTTAACCTATTCAATCCGCAAATGCATCTGTGTCATTTTAGATTTTAGCTATAACCATTATTTTATACTTGTACTATACTATTCAAAAATAGCAGATAGCTAGATGAAATGTGTGAAATAATGTATTTCCTGTCCAGGTATGATGAGTATTTAAAGAAAAAGATACACAAGAAACATAACATACTTGGTGATAACAGGGGAATATATTGGTTAAAATATGGTTGAATATTTAACACCTAAATGTAGTGTATGGGGGAAAAAAAATGTGTTTTGTGGTTTTATGGCCATTATGATACATTTTCTGTTGACATATGGTTCACTCATAGGGGGAACTGTGGGGAAAAAGCAGCACACAAAGTTCCACAGGAAGTGAGGTATCAGGAACATCTATAAAACTACAGGAAGTGAGGCGGCCGGGGGTTCCATTTTAGGTATTGAAGAAATAGTGTTTGGTGGTGTTTGAGAAAGAGACTCTTGTAAGCCTAAACTAAACCAAAATCAGGAATTAATAAACCACTGAGTAGTGGCGCCGGAGAAGTTTGGGAGCTGGAAGGATAGAAGTTTGGTCGAGGAACATTTCTGAGGGTTTAGCTCTGAAGCCAGTCAGAGCTTTTGGACAAAGAAACTCATGTGGCCTCCTGACTTGAAGGTTGGGTGAGGAATATACTTTTTTTATGCAATGTTGCATTTTCATTTGATGACTTTGGGATTTACTTGATTTTCGGAAAATAGAAGATCGACAATATTGGCTAGGATGTAATTTAAATCTCTGGTTGATGTGTGGTTGGTCTAAGAAGGCACTGGTCCTCAAAGTGTGGTCCATGGACCCCCACTTTGAGACAGACCTGTGAGGGTCCATTTGTAACCCCCTCAAGTCTGTAACTCCTGAGATTGTACAAATGGAACCAAATTGGGGTCCTTGAAATTAAAAAGTTTGAGAACCACTGATCTAAGGAAGTCTGAGTTTGGTTAATTCATGTCTGTCACATTTCTATTTTTGGACTTTAAACCAGTTGTACTCCAGACATTAGATATATCTAAATGTCTGGCTACTGAGAGACTAGAAGAAAAATAATGATAGGGTGCTTTTGCTTATTAACCGGTAACACTGGCCCAGGATTGGTTGGATTCCTGCAGGAAGAACGCAGTTGTTGGCCTTTTGTCAATACAGCAGACGATAATGTCATCACGTCTAGGGTGTTGGTGTTGGAGATAGATAAGGGACAGTGTTGCTATGTATGTGTGTGTGTGTGTGTGTGTGTGTGTGTGTGTGTGTGTGTGTGTGTGTGTGTGTGAGATCGTGGGCTTGTTTTTGTAGACCTTGCTGCTTGTTTCTCTTGCAAATTCTGGCAACACTGATAGTTGGGAGCCTGGGAGCTTCAGTGATTTTGCTGAGTTCACAGTTGAACCACTGTTCTCCAGAGGGTGATGGGCTGCTAAATGGGTTGTTTCTTAAAGGGTCATGAAACACCAGTTTACACCAGCACACACACACACACACACACACACACACACACACACACACACACACACACACACACACACATATACATATCCGCACACCTCTGTAGATAAATGCAATAGACCTCATTCACGAAACGTGCTACATCATATTTGATCTTAAAAATGCTGGTGCAAGTGTTTCCACAAGCGTAGTCTGATTCATCATTCTTCTTAGCTGAATCTGTTCGTTTGTACACACAAAACCCACGTCTGCTCTGAGATATGCATATGGGCTGGAAACATACATGAGTGAAGGCAGTTAGAATGCCTTATTCCTTATGCAAACTCAATTACAGTAATGCCAAACCTCAATCTAAATGTTGCTGTGCCCAAAATTTGTCAAAACAAATGTTGGGCACACCAAGAAAAAAGATGTTTGTTCAATGATCTATTGCTTGTTTTTGAAGTAAGGATGCATAACTGGGCTTATAGACATGAGGCAAATTCAAACAGATTTGTATTTATTTTATTATTATTCAAACAGATTTGTATTTATTTTATTATTATTCACAGATTTGTATTTATTTTTAAGTTGAAGCATTCAGAGCTGAACATAATTATTATGTCCTTAAGTGTGTTTTACACAGTTTCTGTGAGTGTGACCACAATTTGGCAACGTGTTAACGATGTCATATCAGAATCAATTGTAATATGTCACATCACAGGTTTACAGGTGTAAAGAAGTGGGTGCAATTTGTTTTTGTGCATGCTCCATCATTTATTGTTTTCAGGAAAGAAGGGGGGCAGAGAGAGAGAGAGTGTCATTTTAGATATTAGCTACAAGCTCACAGCACTGCGAGCTTGTAGATCTTCTATTTTTGAACATTTTAGAAAAATCTTGATAGTTTTATTTGGCACAAAACATTTTCAGATCGGGGTCTGTGGCCAAATACATGTCATTTTGGGGGTCCTTGACACCAAAAAGTTTGAGAACTACTGCTGCAGAAGGCATTTGTAGAATCGGCCTCAGGTCTTAATGGGTTAAGGAGAAAAGGCATAGAAAAGAGACCGGTCAAAACAAAAAGATAGTTGGCCACAGAGTAGGCTCCTCTCGTTGCACACAAGGCTGACCTTATATTTAACCATGATGTAGTTGTATTGTCTGCAGCTCATAAAATGTATAATGAGTGTAATATAGATGTATCATGTACCACTGTGCAAGCATCGACAGTAGACTGCAGACTACTGTCTATGCTTGCACTTTGGCACATCCCTGGCTCTGGGCAGTGCATGGCACACCTAAATCAAGCATACCCATTATTAATGCTATTCGCTGCAGCTGCATTGCTTACCTGCCTGCCACGTTGTTGCTCTCCTGCCGTTTTTAACCTCGAGCAGGAAAACAAACTAACCCTAACCCAAGGGTTCCCACAGATTTGAGTGAGCTCATGTACAGGCTCTCAGGTGCACCTCTGTTCTGCACATGAAGATGTTTGTGGGGGTGTTTTTAACCATCCTCTGATTTAAATAACCTCTTTAATATGTGCCTATTTATTAACCCACAATATATATTGAATGTTATTGTATTTTCTTGCATAATGGGGACACTTTAGTGTCATATAGGCTACATTTACCTTGCAGACGTCACCTGTCTGTAATTTAATTCATGAAACCATTATCCACACGTTCTCTTTGGACTGCTTCAGCACATCTGACAGTATGCCTACACCTACAACACTTAACAGGGCACACAATGGACCATCTCTATGCATCCAGCCAGGGTCATTCCTGTGTTAATTCACGCTGTTGACACTCGGCAGCTTTTGTAAGCGTTGATAAGAGGTGCGAATGGTTGTTTTCGATCGATACGCGAGGTAGACGCACTCTCACGGGCGCGCGTGCAGCTCAAACAACTAGTCAAAGGCTCTGAACTAGTGGAGCGTCCCACCTCCAGCACCCTGCCTATAAGGGCACGGTCACACATACACTTGGGAAGTGTCAGCGTCCCGTTCACTTCCATTCTATGAGAGCAAGGGGGTGCAGAGTTCAACATTGGTGAACTTTAACCTGGCGCCATGGTTGACCCCACTTATTTTGCTCGTAGTTTTCTTTGACTTACATTGGAGTGGTTGGCTCCCTCAAACGGATTACACACCAGAACACCCACACTACCCACAACCCACAAGACCACATGTCAAATTGACACGTCTCCGTTGTGTGACTACACCTCTGATGCAGATATGTGACCGTAACCTTATACTTGACCTTGACCGTAGACCTCTACTTGACTCGACGTCTGTCAGGAAGTACGTTGTCCACGCGGTGATTGTGGGGGCAACATTCAGCGTCGGGTCATTTCCCACTCGGAGAAAGGGACACTAATTGGCTTTCCTGGGATTGTTTGAATATTTTGGCACTCGTATTACTTATTCGCTCTGGCCACCAATATGGCACTGATGTAGGTTAAACAAACCAGAAGTGTTTCCTGCTATTTGATCCAGATCTTGGCAGTCAGTGATTCCTTAAAAAAATAAAAACACTTTCAACCTAGTGTGCATATTTTGGGCATGTTTTAAAAACATTTTTGAAAATGAGCTTGTAGATTTTTTTAAATAAAGCTTAAGTGATTAATTGGAATGATAATGTATTTTGTGGCAAATGATTTGACCACTTAAACCCTCAATTAAACTTGATCTTTGGCTCTGCACTTGGTCTGCTCTTTTTTCCCTCTTAACCAAATCGCCTCACTAAAAATAGCAGATTTGCAAGCTCACAACGCGTCGCTGCACGACACATTGTGAGCTTGTAGATCTGCTATTCTTTGCCGACTGTTCCCCCCCTAGAATAGGGCTGCTAACTTTGAGGACCCCCTTAGGGGGTCCCAGTCAGACCCCCTGTTGAAGACCCATGCCTTACAGCATGCCACCTCTCTGCCAAAGACGGCTCCCTCCAAGAGAAAAAACGTTTCAGTTTGTTGGGTATTTCTACCTATTAATGGTTCAGTATGGTGCTACTAGAGATAATAATTAATCCATTAAGACCGGCAATGCATCTGTGTCAATGTGTGCAAATCATTGTCTCCGCCAGAGGTGGAGAGTATGTTTTCGTTCCCATCCCGCTGTGTGTCCCCCCCCTAGCCAAGCTAACATTGGTCAAGCTTCACGTGACACGTGACAATATGTTGTCACCAATGCTTTTGATTGGCTAGCGAGACGCATGACGAAATAAAATCCTATAAATAGGTGTGTCACTTCAAAAAACTATTTATGTTTTTTGAAGTGAGGTAACATTGGTCAAGCTAACGGGATCAAGCTAACATTGGTCAAGTGACACGTGACAATATGTAATATAAATAGGTAAGACAGGATTAATCAGGAACAGTACTGGCGGAGACCTGCGCTCCGAGGAGCACATTCTCTAGTTGAATATATTTTTTAAAGCGATCATTTTTAACTAAAATCTTTGCTTCTGGGAGGTCCCTGGAACAAAATATTTTGAGTTGGGGGTCCGCGGCCAAATACACTGATTATAGCAAGATTTTCCCCCCCAAAAAAATCAGGATTTAGAATACATTTGTAGAATCCCCAGAAGCAAAGATTTAGTTACAAATGTTCGCTTTAAAAAACTATATATTAAAAGATTTACAATGAGCTAAAGAAATCTAAAATGACGCGGATGTGTTACCGGTCTTAATGAATTAACTGCCTAACGCTTCACCCAGGAACGGAACAACAGATTTCTGTTCCCGGCCCAGGAGTGCTGTTTAACTATTCCTTATGATGTTGTTACTCTCAGATTCAGGCGAATGAGGACAATTTTTTACCACAAACCCCCGATAGAGGAAAACATTGTGAAAACATTTGTGCCATTGGCCAGTGGCTTCCTAAAGTTTCCATCCAATGTTTTTGAGCTCAGAGCCGAGCCTCTCGCGGGGACATGAGATGAAAAGCTGAAAAGGGCACTTTGGCAAAACAGTTGTAGAGCCCGGGCATCGTCAAGAGACATTTTATTTTGAACACGGCATCTAAATACGGATTCGCTGTGACTTTGGAGAAGAACGGGCTGTTTTGATGCTCCAGCCATTGCCTTCATAATAGCTCAGAGATTACATTTGGATTGTGAAACCTCCCTCACTCGAATGAGGCCCTCGTGGCTATATGGCTCTTCTTTTGAGAGAAATGTTGCTCTCATCCAAGCCTGAAAAATACCCCCATTAGGGTGACTCACTTGTTATTTCATCATTATGAAAGGTAAATTGAGGGCAGCCATCATGTGTCCTACATTATCCTTTTGCACATGTCCATCTTTTTGTGATTCATGCTTGTTTTTTTCTACCTCCAATCTAGGGCTGGGTAATGTATCGATAGTATATTGATATCGTGATTTGAGACTAGATAAGGGGTCTTCAAAGATTTTCAGGTCAAGAACCCCTTAGCTGAGAGAGATGAAACAGGGACCCCCACTACATATATTGTGTACTACTGTAATTGTATTGCAGATTTGACTTTTTCATAGATCGCTTCATAGACTAGTTTAACAGCACTATCAGTGTTGTGTAAATTAAAAAGCTAAAGTTATGTTTTTTGTTTTTGTTTACACATTTTCTTTTCTATTAATATGCTGGATTCTTGTTAACTCTTTGACTGGCAGAAATAAAATGTGTAATGTGTATTTTCAGACATACAACCACTTAAACCCTCAGTACTTAGACTTGACCCATGGCTTTGTACTTGATCTGCTCTTTTTTCCCTCTGT
>NC_137613.1:26071796-26159296 GCF_963280865.1 Gymnoscopelus braueri | reverse complement strand
AAAACCTGGCATTTGTCTAAACAATATATATCTAAAAATCTACTTAACATTTATGGTTATTTATTAACAAAAACAAGTAACCAACATATATCTACGTAGAAAAAACTAGCATCTATTGAAAAATATGTGACAAGAAGGGATAAACTAGCATCTGTCGGAGAAAAGTGACAAGGTATCTGTACTTCCCCAGTTTCCCCCAATTTGTATACCATTTGTACACTCTTCAGAGTGTATACTCTTCCACTGTGCCAGTTTAGATTCATGATGCAGGGCCCCTTCTCTCACCATGAGGCGCTGTACTGGGTTTTACTGTACAGTGTTGCCATGTCTGCTTATTACAAGCGACTTCTGTAAAGTCACTTGTGAATGTTGGTGGTTGTGTTTTTTGGGCTTGTTTTTAAAGTGTCGTTAGTTGCTTATTTGGGCTTGCTTCCAAATGTTGTTTAAGTGGCATGTCAAGGAACCCCAAATGAATATGCATTTGTCCGCGGACTTCCATCTGAAAATATTTTGTGTTGTTAAAATGTTTCCACAAATATTCCACATTCTTCAAAATAGAACAAGTATGATTTGTTTAGAAAATAGCAGATGTGAGCTTGTAGATCTGCTATTTTCAAATAGCCAGTCTAAAGTCTAAAGTGCTCATGTGGCCTACTCGCTTCTTTTGGGCTTATTTTCATAGACCCAGTTGCTTATTGCTCTAGCAAACTCTGGCAACACTGGTACTGTAGATCATGTACTGTATGGACTGGGGCACATGCTTTGACCCCACAGATCCTCTGGTTTCCATACCACCTCCTTCTTAAATCCCCCCTGGGCTAAATTTACAGCGGTTAACATTACCCAGAATCCCCCCGGTTTCATTTACTTAACAGCCACTTTTCTTTTTCTTTTCTTTTTTCTTTACAGTTCTGTTTCATCTTCAGGGCCTCTCGTTTCTTTCTGTTGATGAATCACATCAGAGATTCCACCATGTTAGAGTAGAGCACTGCTAGCACGCTTTGACTCTATCCTGCTAATGAAATGTGAAATGGGTGTGTGTGTGTGTGTGTGAGTGTGTGAGAGAGAGAGAGAGAAATATTGTGTGTGTGAGAGTGTGTGTGTGTGTGTGTGTGAGAGAGAGGGCTAATGTAAACCAGCTATAGTATAGAGGAAATGTGATTCTTGGCAAGCTAAGATGTGGCTAGGGCAGTCTCACTCTCAGGAACGCACGCACAGCACGCACACACACACACACGCACCCGCTTGCTTGCACACACACACTTGCTTGCACACACACACAAACACACACACACACACACACAAACACACACACACACACACACACAAACACACACACACACACGCGCGCACACACACACACACACACACACACACACACACACACACACACACACACACACACACACAGAGAGAGAGAGGGTGAACAGTCAGCACTGATGTTTGACAGATACACAAACTGTTAAATGCACTCTCTATTACACACATTCCTGGGTGAAGTATTTGATGTATAATCAGTTGAAGCAGTCAAACAGGATTAAAGTAGATATTCCAGTGTGTACTCGCTCTCTTTCCCTCTCTCCCTCTCTCTCTCTCTCTCTCTCTCTCTCTCTCTCTCTCTCTCTCTCTCTCTCTCTCTCTCTCTCTTTTGATAGTGTCTGAAGTTAGTTTAGCTTTAGTAGGTAACTCTTGAGCGTGTGCAAATGGAACCAAATGTACCCGTCCATTTGGTTCCATTTGCGCACGTTCAGATTTTAAAATAACACATGAGGATTGTACTGTGCAGTGCTGTGTTGCGACACATGCGTGTGTGTGTGTGTGTGCGTGTGTGTGTGTGTGTAAAGTGAGTGTAAAGTGAGAGCTCTCTCCGCTGCTCTCTGACCAGGAGGCGTGCCACTGCGCCGGACCGCCTGTCCGGTTCTAATCCGCAGGTGGGGACCACCCGATCGCTGGAGGAGGCCCCCTGGGGCTGACATACCGGACGCGTGTACTGTACACGCACGCGCACACACACACACACACACACACACACACACACACACACACACACACACACACACACACACACACACACACACACACACACACACACACACACACACACACACACGCACACACACTGGGGTGAAAGGCTTCCTTGTTCCTTTATCTGACGAGGCCTCCCTGTATTGACTTCAGATGACATGGCAAGTTTTGTTAATGTTCTAGGGGTCGTCTTCTCCTATTACACACACACACACACACACACACACACACACACACACACACACACACACACACACACACACACACACACACACACACACACACACACACACGCACACACACTATTCTACACTTTCTAAAGGCCTTTAATGCCAGCAGCTGGCCCACCAGGGAGACCACACACACACAGACACACACACACGGAAGTGACTCGCACCAAGGAACCAGGCTACTGATCTGGTGGCGTGGTGGCACGCACACACACACACACACACACACACACACACACACACACACACACACACACACACACACACACACACACTCTCTCTCTAATGGACAAACACATGCATGCAGTGTGTGATGTGATGGCGGCACAGTGGTGCCATATGGGGACCAGCGTCAGAGACTGGCACAGTGTGTGTCTGTGCGTGCGTGCGTGCGTGCGTGCGTGCGTTCGTGCGTGCGTGCGTGTCTGTGTGTGTGTGTGTGTGTGTGTGTGATCAGTGGGAGCAATGAGGACCTGCAGGAAGCACTGGAGACGCATCATTAACCTTGAGAGAGAGAGAGGGAGAGAGAGGAATGGGGTAGAGGGAGAGACAGAACGTGTGTATGAGAGAGACAGGCAGGCTGTATGAGAGAGGGAGAAAATTAGGAGTGTGTGTGTGTGTGTGTGTGGGGGGGGGGGGAATGGAGGTGTATAGAGAGAGGGAGCGAGAAACAGGCCTGTAGTTGTGAGAAATAACACGCCCCATCCAGCACCAGAGAGAGACTGTAGTTAATGTCTCTCTGCTGTATAAATACTGTATGGTTTATGTGTATTGTACACTGCATGTACTGTATATGTGTGTAGTACATGTACTGTACAGTATAGACTGTGTAGAGCAGGGGTCTTCAACGTTTTTCAGGCCAAGGACCCCTTACCTGAGAGAGAGAGATGAAACAGGGACCCCCCCACTACATATTGTATAAAATTGTGTTGCAGATTAAACTTTTTCATAGATTTCATATAGGTAGCTTGTTTCAGAGCACTGTCATCAGTGTTTTCTTTTTGCTTGTTTGTTTGTTTATTAACACATTATCTTTTCTATTAATATATTGGATTCATGTTAATGTGTGTTGTCAGACATTTAACCAAACCCTCAATACTTAGTCAATTTGACCTTTGGCTCCTTTTCCCCTCTACACCAAACCTCTTCACCGAAAATGCTAGGGTTCAATTGGTTAAAGTTAAAACTCTGAGGACCCCCTAGGGGACCCGGATCCCCTTTTGAAGACCCATGGTATAGACCAGTGGTTCTCAACCAGTGGTCCGGGGACCACCAGTGGTCCTTGAGGGGGTTCCAGGTGGTCCCCAGCCAAATGATGGAGAGTTGGTAACCAAATGGACCCTTATAGATCTTTACCTCTTCAGAGCGTAAAATGAAACCAATCGGTACACTTCCTTTTTATGCTCTCAAGAGTTAAATTAATGTTAAACATCTGCATTACTTAATTTACAAGAAGTCTACACAATCAGAGAATGTAGAAGAATAGTTATTTTGATCAACGTGTTCCTGTAATTATCTCTCCTATGATACCACATCAATACAGCATGGAATTGTGGACAAAATCTTATCCAAGAGTCTAAATCTCATCAAATGGTGGTCCTTGGCTCAAATGCAGAATAAATAATGGACCTTGATATGAAAAAGGTTGAAAACCACTGGTATTGACTACTAGTGGTTATCAAACCCTCTGGGCTTCTTGAGGGGGTTCCAAATGGATCCTTACAGGTCTGTAACTCTGAGAGTGTACACATGGAACCAAATGTCCTTTAAATTGAAAAGTTTGAGAACCACTGTCTAGTGTATAGACTGTACTGTACCTGTATGTACCTGTATATATTGTATGTGGTGCACGTAGCCTACTGTATATAGTGTATATAGAGCGTACAGTATGTAGTGTACAGTATGTGTAGTTTACAGTATGCAGTAAGGGCTTACTTCCTGTGCTCAGGGGTCACACAGTGTAATGTTAACTAGGTCATTTCCAGTGTGGGAAACATGGCCCCACGCAGGACAACTGATCCATTCCTCCTGTATTTGTTCCTCTCCTCCGTCTCCCACTGGCTGCTTCCTCTCTCTCTCTCTCTCCATTCTCAGATCCTGGGGAAAGTCCCAGCTCCCCCCCCCCCCCCCCCCCCCTCTCTCTCTCTCTCTCTCTCTCGTTCTGTCTGTCTGTCTGTCTCTCTTTCTATACCTATATCTCTTTCTTAATCTCTCTCTCACCTCTCTGTTCGACCCCCTTTCTCTCTGTCTGTCTGTCCTCTGTCTGTCTGTCTTTCTCTTTTACCCTCTCTTTTTCTACTTGCCCCCCCCCCTCTCTCTCTTTCTCTCACTCTCATGTCTCCCTTTTCTCTCTGTGTGCATTCTTCTACTGAGTAGCAGGCTAGGACCCCCACACATTGCAGGAATGCGTGTGTGTGTGTGTGTGTGTGTGTGTGTGTGTGTGTGTGTGTGTGTGTGTGGGTGCGGGTGCGCTCGCCCGCGTGTATGTGTGTGTAATTGCCCTCTTCGTGTTAAAAGTGTTCCATGTGGTCCATTTCTCTAAATATAACAATAGACCGTTAACGGCAGGAAGCTGCAAGTATGTAGGTTTTTACTGTGTGCGTATGTGTGTGTTTGTATGTGTGCGCGTACATGCGTGCGCGTGTGCATGGGTATGTGTGTGTGACTTTGCGTGCACGTACGTTCACACATGCACTCGATTGCTTCTACAGCTGCAATCCCCTTAGTGGCCCAGCGCAATCAGTACACTTCAGCTGTGCTGTGTCTCCCACTCGGAGCACTAAGCCATTTTACACACTACCACACACACACACACACACACACACACACACACACACACACACACACACACACACACACACACACACACACACACACACACACACACACACACACACACACACACACACTGATGTCTCAATCACTCTCCTACTAGTCAGGAGTCCAGACTGTGCCTGAGCTCTTCCAGACAGGCTAAAGTTTAACGACTTGAACCCTAGCTAGCATCGCTAGTCGAGGGGCGAATGTTCGACGAGGACAGCCAATCTACAAGCTCCCAGAACGGCTATGAGCTTGTAGATGGCTATTTTTGGCCAATATATTTGGAACGGAGGAGGGGAGGTTTAGACCCCTGGGGGACTCCGGTTGTATATACTGTAGGGCAGGGGTCTTCAACGTTTTCAGGCCAAGGACCCCCTAGCTGAGAGAGAGATGAAGCAGGGACCCCCTCTATATTGTATAAAATTGTGTTTCAGATTCAACTTTTTTTGTTTACTTGGTCTGCTCTTTTTTTCCCTCTACACCAAACTTCTCTTTGCCAAAAATAGCAGATCTACAAGCTCACAACGCCTCGCAGCGCGAGGCGTTGTGAGCTTGTAGACCTGCTATTTTTGGGCTAACGTCCTCCGCAGAATAGCGATGCTAGGGTTCAAGTGGTTAAGGTAAAAAAAAAGATCATACCACAAAAGATTTGGCGGACCCCCTGTAGTAACTCTGGGGACCCCCTAGGGGTCCCGGACCCCCTGTTGAAGACCACTGCTGTAGGGTTTAAGTCAGGGGTGTCCAAACCTTTTTCAAAGGGGGCCATATTTTAAAATATGAAAATACATTAGGGCCGACTGCATCTCTTGTCATACTGTACCATTGGACCATAAGGCAGTTACAAAGCTACAAATGCATCGCATTACAACAATTTCATTTAAATACATGCAGCGCAATATCAATAGTCTTTTGTTGGCAGTGTATCCAAATGTCATCTGTGCAGTGAACAAAACCCCCAGTTGTCTTTGAGGGGGTTCCAGGGGGTCCCCAGCTAAATTAGTTATAGCATTAAAAGTTGCAAAAGTGTTTCCACTTTCTCTTTCTTACCCCCTTTAGTCGTTGTGCCAATTGATTCATCCCCACACACATGTCTGTGTTGTCACTGTTGTTGTATTCTACTGACTCAACTGCCAGTGAGGAGCCCCCACCAGGAGGACGTTCGGTCCTTCGTCCTACTCCTCCCGCCCGACAAAGTCGGATGCACCACGGTGGATTCAAACCCACAGCCTCCGTGGTGGTGGGCAGGGACTTTACCACTGCGCCACCCGAGCGCTATAGTGTTACCACTTTAAAGGGATAGTTCACCCCCGAAATGACTTTTTTTTCCTATCGATTAGTCACCCCATGGAGACTTGAATTCATGGATTTGTTTTTGTCGCATTCCTAAGCCAATAATTTGATGACCGGCAGCGGTTCCGGTAGGAGACACAAAGAGTCTCCTTTGTGTCTCCTACTGGAACCACTGCCTACCGGTCCACTGGTCATCAAAATATTGGCTTAGGAATGCGACAAAAACAAAAAAAAATCTATGAATTCAAGTCTCCAAAGGGTGACTAATCGATAGATTTTTTTTTTGGGAAAACTATCCCTTTAACCCTTTTTATGGTTCATCCATTCAAAAATAGCAGATCTACAAGCTCACAACGTGTCATATTGTGACACGTTGTGAGCATGTAAATCTGCTATTTTTGTAATAGGGTAATAGGGAAGCCGGCCGGGGAGGGTGATACTGCGTGAAAATATTTTCAGATGGGGGTCAGCGGGCAAATACATATCAACCAGGGGGTCCTTGACATGAAAATGTTTGAGAACCACTGCTTTTAGCCTCTTTTATGTGTCCTTTCGCATTGGTGTCAGTCTCTCAATAATTCACAAGGCCAGCAGAGTGGCATTTTGGCAAAATAAAAGCTCCGAAATTTTAGATTATTTTGTGGGACATTTTTTTTTACGTGTGCATTTATTGAACAGGATTTAACGCTACACACCTGGCCACACCAGGGGACACGTGGAATTCATATTTTATTACAATTTAGACACGTTTCTTAGCTCAAAAATCGTATTGCACGGTGGCAGGGGGTTCATTAGAGGTGTAGACAGCCTACCTGAGAGACACCTCTACACGCACACGCACAGTCGCACACGTTTGTATTACTACTGTATACTTGTGAGGAGGACAAAACAACATTTTTTTTTTTTTTTGCAATTTGTAACCCTAACCCTAAAGCCGAAATTAGCTGATCTATAAGACACGTTGTGAGCTTGTAGATTTGGGGTAGATCTGCACAAAAAAATCAGGCTCAACTACTCTAAACCCCTAAACCATCTAAATGCCTAATCCAAATCTTTTCCTAATCTTAAGCCATTTGTTAAACCATAAAAAACAACCATTTCTCTCGGGAGGACACAGGAAAATTGTCCCCACAATGTCTGTCTCAAAGTCTGCTATTCTTGAGGGGACATTTGGACCTCACAAGAATAGTAATGCAAGTACACACACACACACACACACACACACACACACACACACATGCACACACACACACGCGTGCTGTATTCTCCCCCTACTTTGCTCACTAGCGCTTATGCTTCAGTGATTGATTAACTGCGTTCTATTTGATCAATAATTAAAGGTGCAGCGCCCGGTGTAGCGAGACTAGACTGAGTGTTATGAATTATAGATTTGTATTCCCGTGGTCTGATCAAAGAAACAACAACAAGCAAGCCCGCCTCCGCGCTTTTGAAAACGCTACCGGCGTGTTGCACGCCCTCTCCCGATTGGCTGGAAACGTCATCCCACCTTCCCCTGACCGTTTCCTCTGGTCGGCTCGCGTCGACCTTCCGTTGGCGGTCAAAGTTGGTGGGCGGGGAAGGAGTAGGGGTTTTCAACGCTAAGGACCCCTTAGCTGAGAGAGAGAGATGAAGCAGGGACCCCCATATTGTGCACATTTTTGTATAGATTTCATAGATGGCTTCATAGACTTGTTTGACGGCACTATCATCAGTGTTGTGTAAATGTATGTTTTTTTGTTTGTTTGTTTTGTTTGTATCTGTTCTGATTCACGTTAATCTGTATTTTCAGACATTTAACCACTTAAACTCTCAATACTTAATAAACTTAACCGTTGGCTCTGTACTTGGTCTGCTCTTTTTACCCTCTACAGTAAACCTCTTAGCCGAAATTAGCCGATCTACAAGCTCAAATACGTTGTGAGCTTGCTTGTAGATCTGCTATTTTCTGTGAATTCCCCCCCCCCCCCCCCCCACCCCCAGAATAGGGATGCTAGGGTTCAAGTGGTTAATGAAAAAAAAAGGAGAAAAAAAAAGTTCCTATCAAACAAAGATTCGGCCGTCCCCCTGTAGTAAATCTGAGGACCCCCTGGTGGTCCCGGACCCCCCGATGGAGTAGAGGATTGTGGGATGAAGTCATAGGTCACATGTTTTCAAAGCGGGGTCGGCCAGGGGCCTAATTGAAAGGGAAATGAAAAATGAATAAAAATGTAATTCATTAGAAAAATATATACTGTAGGCCTATTATTATTTTTTTTATGCATAAATTGAATTCACAACATTGTTGTGCCAAATAAACCACTTTCAACCTGGCATCCGTGTGTTAGACATGACATTATTGTCAAACTTTCAAACATAAAAGTGAAAATAAAGACCCAAACTTGTGGCTTTTTTTCCCTCTTATTTTTTTGTGTGTGTAATTTTGCAATAGGGGGGCTGCAGCCAGAGGCTATGGTTATTTGGGGCCCTTGGCATGGAAAAGTTTTGGGAAGTCCTTTGCTAGGCGATAGGAATCATGGATGGGATGTCTTTAGGTATGAGGGATGAAGGTCTTTAGCTGGATTGCTCTCCAGGATGCTAACGTCTCCTCCGGACCCCGGTGGTATTTATAGAAGAGAAGGCTTTGTTTAATTACACTTCAAAAGAAGGAACAGAACAGCCACATGTACAATAACAGCACTTATACTGTACACTCTTGAGCATGATCAAAGCCCTGCGCTTATACAGGCTCACACATGCTCACTCAATACACACACTGCACACACGTACTCACATCTGCCCCCCCACCCTGCACACTCAGACACACATACTCACATCTGCCCCCCCCCCTAAACACACACACACAAACACACAGTCACACACAGTCCAATTTCTGCCTCTTCTTAAAGCTACAAGCCAGGACTTCGTTGTTAAATCTTATATCGTGGCTGTCGGGTGGAAACCTTGTAAGTCCAAACCATTCCTTTTTTATAAAGTAAAACAGTAAAAAAATACTGCTACGCGTTGTGAGCTTGTAGATCGGCTATTTTCACTACTTTGGCTTGACACTCTTGTGTGTCTTGTCTTGTATCTCGTAGTACAGTGGGGCAATAAGTAATGAAAAAAGGCTGGGTGAGAGAGAGCAGGGAGAAAAGGCATTTTGTTCAAAATGATCGAGCCACTCCTGCTAACTTTAGACTGCCTTCGGCCTGGCTGAGACAATCAAGATATCTACATATATATATATACGTGTAGCGTAAGACCAGCAGATTCAGTATGTACATGAGGTTAAACATAAGGTGTGAAAGTGGTAACGCATTGGTAGGTCCACATAGCGGCAAGTAGGTGCATGAGATTAGACATGAGGTGCAAAAAGACACCTATTGTAGTACTGTAGGGCAGAAACTTCACAGGTTAAAAGAGAGAGAGGGGGGGGGGGGGAGAACAGCCTAATTTTTAAGCCTAATTTATGCTTGGTAGTATGACAGTATCTTTGTTGTGCGATGGAGAGTAAATTCAGCCTTAATCTATGCATGCTTTTTCGAGGACTTTCGGCAGGCATTGGTCTAGGCTGGTTTAGTTTTTTACACATCCTGTATATCAGTGGTACTTTTCTTTTCATCCATGGCACCCCTGAACTACACAGTTGCATTATAGTACCTTATAGTACCATCTCACAAGATATACAAGAGTAAAATTTGTTGGTTTGGTTCCTCAACATTGTAGCGGCAACAGCAACAATAACAAAGACATCATAGCAAAGTATGTACATTAATCGTAGCACACTTTGAGGTGCTTGAAGGTGCTGTGTGCATGGGTCCTACTTATAAATATTCATATATGTATGCGTACACATGCGTATAAGTATCTATTTATGTTTGTGTATGTACATTTATGTTTGTGTGTGCAGTCTCACTATGAAAAGTGTTAGGTGCATGTGTGTGCGTGGTATATGTTTGAATATTGTGTGTGTGTGTGTGTGTGTGCGCGTGTGCGCGTGTGCGTGCGTGCACATCTAGTAGTAGAGTTGTAAGCAGGCAGATAACAGGTTTGTAGTGTCAATCTTTCAGAACCTGATTGCCTGGTGATTGTAAAGGGAGAGTTTCTCTTGGTTTCTGCTGTGTTTAAATGTCAGCTGCTCTTTTTTTATTATCTTGAAGTGATGTCACTTCCCTTCTTGTAGTGGGAGAACGTAAACCGTGATGTATGTCTACATGAAAACCCCTGCAAGTTAGCAGAGAGGAAAACAGGCCATACCAGCCTCAGAATGACACCACTGTGTGACATTTGAGGTGTGTGTGTGTGCGTGTGTGCGCGTTTGCGCAAAGCATTGTATGCCCAGACAGAGGCAGTCAAAACAGGAAAGACCGAGCAAACAGCTGCCCTTCTCTGTCACCCCACTCACCTCTGACAGCCTGTGTGTGCACGTGTGTGTGTGTGTCTGTGTGTACAGTATATATGTGTGTGTGTGACTACTGTGCATGGATGTGTGTCTGTCTCTGCGTGCGTGTGTGTGTGTCTGTGTTGGCTCCATTAACACCTGACAGTCTCTCGCTTGTCCAGGCAGTAATAGAGTCATCCAGCAGAGTGTGTGTGTGTGTGTGTGTGTGTGTGTGTGTGTGTGTGTGCGTGCGTCAGTAATAGAGTCATCCAGCAGTGTGTGAGTGTGCAGAGAGAGAGCAACATTGTGTTGAAGACAATAAATACACCCCAACACTGTGAGAAACTCACTGACTGAAGCCCATTCATTCCGGCAGGAAATGGAGAGAGTCACACGCTCTGTCACACACACACACACACACACACACACACACACACACACACACACACACACACACACACACACACACACACACACACACACACACACACACACACACACACACACACACACAAACGGAGCAGTACTTAACCACTTAAACCCTCTATATTTGGTAAACTAATACTTACGTAGTGGATCGGGGTCTGCTCTGTACCTGGTCCGCTCTTTTTTCCCCCTCTACACCAAATCTCTTCATGAAAATGCTTCCCCCAGAATAGGAAAGCTAGGTAGGTATGTAGATGGATAGATAGATAGATAGTGTAAAATAGGTTTAAAGTGGTTTAAATTGATTTTGATGTTCTGGATAGCTCTGCTGCTGTTATTGTCTCCGCGGCTCCGCCAGGCCGAAAGACATGGCCGAGAGGCATGTGTCCGTCTGTGGACAGCTAATCTCCGGGACCCGTTGGCTTGATTGCAGCGAAACTGTGCATGCACACTCCTTGGATGCCAGAGCAGGACCTCTGACCTCTGCATTTTTCACATGGGCTTGTTATAGCGCCACCAGGAGGCTGATTATAACAGGCAGCTATAACGGGCCAATTCGTGTTTTTACCTAAAACTGCACCGATCTGTGTACAACTTTGTATGTGCATGCCCTAGAGGCCAAGGAAAAAAATTTTCCCTGCATTTTTAACATCTGCCTTTCATAGCGCCACCAGAAGGCCGACTTATGTAAAACAAATGTTTGATATTACTTCAGATTGTATCCAAATTTCACACAAATCGGTAGATTTCTTTTTCATATTCCATCCTGATTGGCTAAGATTGACATCTAATGTTTGCAGGAGTGGCCCGTTTTGAACAAAAGGCCTCAAATCATGAACTCAGCGTCCGATTGCGGTGAAACTTTGCACGCACATTCGCACTATGTTGAGAAACAAATGCCACCCTTTTAACAATGCCCTATTATAGCGCTACCAGGAGGCCGATTTTTACTCCTACAAATGTTGTCCTAACGCAAATCGGTACACATTATCTCTATAGTCAAATGATCAAGACGGATCCGTCTGATTTCTCATATTCCATCCTGATTGGCGAATTCCGAACATTGCTGGCCCACAATATCCTACCTGACAAGCACAACATTCTTGGGTGTACTGTTGACAGACAATCTGGCCCCGTGCAGCAACACCACTGCCATCATAAAGAAGGCCCAACAGCGTCTCTACCCCCTCCGTCAGCTGAAGAAAGTGGACCTGCCCATCCCAGCCCTGACCATGTGCTACAGAGGTGCCATCGAGAGCCTTCTCACTTACTGTTTCACCTCCTGGTACGGAAACAGCACACAGCTGAGGAGAGGAAGCAGCTAAACAGGACGGTGAGAACAGAGGAGAAGATCATCGGCACCTCGCTGCCATCTCTGGCAGAAATATACAGTCAGAGATGCATGAGGAGGGCAACCAACATCATCAGGGACACCACCCACCCCTCTCACAGCCTGATCTCCCTTCTGCTTTCTGGGAAACGTTACAGAAGCATCAGTGCCAGGACAGAGAGGATGAGGAACACCTTCTTTCCCCAGGCAATCCGATTCTTGAACTCAAATCTCCCTAGTAGATGAACTTTGGGAGGTGTATGCATTCCTACTGTATGCATCAAATCATGAACTAGTTGAACCAGATGAACTATGGATGAATTTCATTCAATTTTAGTTTTAATACTTTGTTCTTATCTGGGTATGCTTATTTTTATAGTGTGAATTCTTGGTTTTTAGGACCTTTTATTCAGGTCGATAGGGTATGTTTCTGCACTGTTTGCACTGTTTTTTCTAGTTATGTCTGAGTCATAGAGACATGCCTATGTATGATCGTATCAGGTTTGTTTATGGTTATGTCTCAGTGACGTGGCCGTGGTCCTGCCTATATATATGGGCGTGTCGGGTTTGTTTATGGTTATGTCTGAGTCAGAGTGATGTCAGAGGTCAATTATGCGTCCGGAGGTTGCGCCCGACGAGGACAGCTGGGTCAAAAACTGGACTGTCCGTCCTGAAACCGGACGAATGGCCTCCCTAAGATAGATATAGTGTAATGCTCTGACACACACACACACACACACACACACACACACACACACACACACACACACACACACACACACACACACACACACACACACACACACACACACACACACACACACACACACACACACAGCACCTTTACTTAACGCACTCTTTTCACAGACAAGTTTATTCAATAATGACCATGTGGAATGACGCAATCCATCACAATCTAATATGGTTAGTTTAATAGATTGCTAGTATTTATATCCACAGAAGGTCTCTCAGCACACACATTGGCGTCATTTCATTTTCACATGGCAGGCGTCCAGATCTGATCCTGGACATTTCAACTGTTGCCAAAAAAACTCCACAAAAACACCACCTCTCTGCTTTCATCCCCCCATCCTTCATCCCCTTCTCCTCTTTTAATAACGCAAGCTGCCACGCTCTCTCTAATTCTACTCTTCTCTCAACCTCTCTCTCTCTCTCTCTCTCTCTCTCTCTCTCTCTCTCTCTCTCTCTCTCTCATATAAACACACACACACACACACACACACACACACACACACACACACACACACACACACACACACACACACTCAACAGTGGTGGAAAGTACCTAGGTACATTTTACTCAAGTACATTCTATTCAGGCTACTTTTTACTTTAATTATTAAAGCTAAGTAGTAGTATTTCCATTTTTCAATACTTAATACTTCTACTCCACTACAACTCAGAGGCAAATACTATACTGTTTTACTTCACTACATTTATTTTAAAACTTCAGTTACTGTTACTTGGCAGATTCCGATTATTTATACAAAACATATTTTATCCACTTAAGCTCTATTTTATACTTCGACTATTCAAAAATAGCCAATCTACAAGCTTGTAGATCTTCTATTTTTGAAAGATTTTGTGAAATGGAGCATTTCACTTTTACTTGTAACAGAGCATTTCTACATTGTGGTATTTTTACTTTTTACTTAAGTACAAAAAAATCTGTCATCCATCACTGACACACACACACACACACACACACACACACACACACACACACACACACACACACACACACACACAGACCCACGCTGAGCATTGGGGCTGTGGTAATTAGATACAGTCTGTCTAAACTGTCAGACATCAACCGGTACCAGACACCAGCCTCTGCAGCCTCATTGGCTGATCGCTCCAGACAACCGGCGCGCATTCCGATTGGCTGTTGCCCCCTCTGCTGCTCTATCTCTGACCCAGTAAACTCGCATATGAACCAAATCCTTCCGCTTCCATTGGCTGTCTCCGAGACACATGACTGGTGCTCAGCGCCACTCTCCTACCCTCTCCTCCTCTCCCAGAGGAGGACACACTTCTCCTCCTTACATAGAAAAACAACACCATTCATCACCTCCCTCCCTCCTTACTCCCCTTTCTCTCTCTCTCTCTCTCTCTCTCTCTCTCTCTCATCTCTCTCTCTCTCTCTCTCTCTCTCTCTCTCTCTCTGCTGTTTTTATTTCCATCTGTGTTGTTATGATATGTAGGGCTTCAACTATAGATTGTTTTCTTGGCAATTACTCTGTAGATTACTTTTTCGATTAATAAAAGAATTAAGAAGCTTATTTGTATGATTTTATTTTATTTATAAACGTATATCAATAGGCTATCAACTAAACGCTGTGAAAAAAATATCCAAATTGATTTTTAAATACTCGACTAGGCTATATTGATTAGTCTGATTAATCACTTAAGCCCTATTTTGTACTTTGTTGTAAAACAATATCGTGCAAAAATATCAATAGTTAAAAAAACTAAATCTATTAGTTTTTACAATTGATTAAATTGAATCAATTCAATTAACTGTTGCACCACTTCTCTCTCTCTCTCTCTCTCTCTCTCTCTCTCTCTCTCTCTCTCTCTCTCTCTCTCTCTCTCTCTGTGTTGTTGTGTGATATGGTCTTTGTCCTTCCTCTTGTTTTGAACGGCGTTGCTTCCCAGTGTCGGAGTGAATTGTCTCTTCCTCAGTCCATTTAAACAGCTGTATGGCTGATTTCTATCCAATAGGGTAATAACATCCATTACCACATCATTAATAATGAATCAAAAAACATCATCATCATTATGACATTGTATTAACATTAACCACATGAATAAAAAACTAGCCGATCTACAAGCTCGGAATGCATTTGCGTTGGCCTAGTATAGAGCCTTGGGGGATTCTGGTCAACGAAGTATCGTAGCCTATATAGAGTTGAATTGGTTAAAGGCATAGTATGAAACTTTGCCCTGTGTTTACATAACGGAACGGATAAAGATATATATTTTCTTTAACAATCATATCCCTCCATACCATCAGACACTGGAGTAGTGTGTTCCTGCAGGTAAACACCACCACACTACTCCAGTGGCTGATGACCGCTGCTATAGAGGGATATGATTGATAATGTTTTGTATGTATTTTTGTATTGTATTGTTAAAACAGGGCAAAGTTATACACTAAGCCTTTAAACTCATTCAGTGCCAAAAATATTTCTGGCTATATCACCCCTGTGCCAAGGCACAAAAATACATTGTAAAAAAAAGTGCTTAGGAGCCAAGATACAGCCTTTTTCAGTAAGAAGTTAAACAAGAAGTGAATGGAGCAGCAAATCTTCAAATCATCAAAAAAAATAAAAAAAAGATTAATTAAAAAAAAATATATATATTTTTTTTTTTCATGACGTCGGCGACGTCATTGGCACTCTGGGCTTATAAAAACGTGACGTCCGTGACGTCAATGGCACTGAATGAGTTAAGATCAGGTGCATTTCAGCTGCCACTGGGTCCCTCTGTCACACACTGTCACTTCCCGTCCTACGTGTGAACACCGATACAGGCATTACAACCAGGAAGGACGTATGAAGAATAAAACTTTTTTTTCTCCTCTCTTGTTTTTTTGTAAGCCTTTTATGTTTTTATTTTTGACATGGTAGGCTACAGTGATGACGCGCAGGAAAGGTCAGTCAGAGCTGTGGTGGAGAGGGGGGGGGGGGGGGGGTTTGTATAGGGCTTTAAATGCAACATGTCCTGAGGTGGTGAAATCAACCCAGGGGCTGAGCCACCCGGTGGCTGATAATTCCCCTGTTTTTGTGTTGTTCGCAACACTGACCCTCTTTTTGTACGACTTCACAGTGCTGCGCGGTTCGTGTTGTAACACAAAGAGGTGGCACCGTGAACCCTAGAAATCTCCGGTTCAAATCCCAGCGACAGCTGGAGAAATTTGGGCCAGCTGGATGAGTAATGCTCTCCTGTCTCCAGCAACCTCACCAGAAGTCCCTTAACTGACACACGTGTACACAACAACTTACCTGTGTGGCGCGCTCCGTGGCCAACATTAAGCCTGAGTACTTTCACTTTTGGTACTTTAAGTATATTTTGATGCCAATTCTTGTGAACTTTTACTCAAGTAAATTTTTTAATACAGGACTTTTACTTGTAACAGAGTATTTCCATATTGTGGTAATGCTACTTTTACTTAAGTAAAGGATCTGAGTACTAAGCTTGTAGATCAGCTATTTCCCCGGCTTTCCGGTGTGATGGCCACTGGTTCTGAGTGAAACATTGTGAAGTGGTGCATGACTGAAAGAAAGGATGGAACGCGTGTTCACTGACAAGACAACCTACCCTGTGTATCTAAAGCAAAAAAAAAAAAAACTCGCATACATTACCGCGCCGTCCAATTGCTTCCTAACGCAACGTATCGTACACAGACAACCGCTGCCTCGCTATGATGTATGAGGGGGGCCGATGGAGTTCAAGTCACCTTCATATCGGCGACAGCGATCAGAGGAAATTTGATCGGCGAGTCCCATTAACGCGTACAAAGCAGCGCGTCACGGTACAGGGAGCTCATCACGCGACGCCGAAGATCACACGCAAGACACAAAAAAAGCCGTTCAATATTCTTTATCATTACGCGACCGTGTTTGATCATATGGCGTTTATGTTTGTTCATATGAAGAGTCATTGTCTACAGGTCCATGTACACACAGTCAATTATCTACTCTCAATGGGCCCCGGCTAGCAGCGTGGAGCCAACAGAGCGTTGAAGTGTGTAAGGGCATTACGGGTGGTCGGTCAGGCTCTCTGTGCACAGTGCGTAATACTGGCACAGCACAGCGGTCTGTTGGGGGGGAAATGGTGGAATGGCTTTTTCACGCAACCTTGTTTGTTCCAGATTTGCTTGGCAAAGTGGGATAATAATAGGGGTGGGGACTCACCGGGGACCCTCGCAATTAGTTTTGCATTGCAATTGGATAAGTTCACGGTTCTTCGATATGTTGGCGGTTCGTTGCGATTTCTTTTTAACGATTATAAAAAAAAACACTAGACATAATATCAAAAACATACATCAATAAATGTATGATACCGTTTGAATACTTATTAACCACTTGAACCCCAGCATTCGTATTCTGGGGAAAACCGTCGCTGAACATTGCAGATCGACAAGCTCAATGCTCCGCGCTATGAGCTTGTCGATCTGCTATTCTCTGCCAAGATATTTAATGTAGAGCAAAAAAATGAATATACACTAGTATATAGCCATGAGGGACTCCGCTCAACAACTTGGAATTTTTAATAATAAAAAAAAAATCTTAGTATCACAGAAATCACGATGAAAAGAATCGCAATTTTATGTTGAATCAACCCCCCCCCCCTCCCCCTTCCCCCGAGACATTTTTTTTGAAGAATGTGTTTTCATGTGTGTTCATATGCTTGCAGCTTCAGCTGGTCTCATGCACAGCAAAGTATCTGCAAACGTGAGAAAGTGAGAAGTTTATCTGTGAAGCCATGCTGATCTACAGCCTTGAGCTGCTCTGCCGGCCATGAAATCTAACCTCAAGCCTCAGACGTTAAATCCAAACAACATTTATATTTTACTGCTGTCAAACGGCGCTTTTATTTATGCCCTGAAAAACATGGTAGTTTAACCCATTAAGACCGGGAAAGCATCTGTGTGTCATTTTAAGATTTTTTTTTTGTTGTAAAACCAATGTTGCTATAATATCAGTGGTGGTCCTCAAACTTTTTTCATGTCAAGGACCACCCAAAATGATAGGTATTTGGCCGCGGACCCCATCTCTAAATATGTTGTTCCAGGGACCCCCAGAAGCACAGATTTGAGTTACAAATGTTCGCTTTAAAAATATATTTTATTCAAAGATTTGCACATTTTCACAATTTTTCAAAACTAGCCAAAGGAATCTAAAATGACACGCTGATGCGTTCCCAGTCTTAATGGGTTAATGCAGAGAAGATCATCCCTGGATACAATTGCGGTGTGCTTCTTCCCGTCTCTCTCTACTAACCGCTGCCATTGTGCAACATAATATTTTTTATAATTTATATAGCTCATTAAAGATTAGGGATCAAAAGAAAGCATTTCTCTGTCATGTCTAGCGAGGCGAGCTGCTGAGGTATGTGGACTTTAATTGTCTAAGAAGGCACGGGTTCTCAAAGTGGTGTCCGAGGACCCCCAGGGGACCTTGAGGGAGTTCCATTGGTTTCCCCAGCTAAATTAGTTAGTTTTAAACACTTAAGCCCAATTCTATCTTTTGGCTATTTGAAATAAGCCAATCTGCAAGCTCACAACGTGTTGCGTCGCCTTGGCCAACCATAGTGAGCTTGTAGATCTGCTATTTTCAAAATGTTGACAAATTCTTGACAAATCTTCTCTTTTTCACCCCTCCACTGGTGAAATTATTCTGGGGATTTGTTTAGTTTTTTCATCAAATGACCATCCTAGGTTACAATAACAGCATTGAATTGGACCATAAACTTGTTTTCAGAACAAAGACAGTTGCATGTGCATCTTTTACATTATTGTAACTAAACCATTAAAGACGTGGTGAAATGAGAAAAAATAATCACACTTTTACACACTTTTTTGTGTATTTGTTATATCAAGTCCCTAAAATTTGATTTTTAATTACTTCCTGTAAACGCAAAATAGAGAATAAATAAATATTACTAGGTTAATACCAGGTATCCTCTCAAATGTAGTTACTATGGGCAGGGTTTGGATGACAATATAGCCTTTGCAACAGATTTTCATTTTCAAAAATTTAGTTATTTATTAGTAAAAAAAAATGTTTTATCCTAAAAACGATTATTTGAATATTCGATTATTCTGACCCATCCCTAGTCCATGGTCAAATGCATATCAACCGGGGGGTCCTGACATGAAAATGTTTGATAAACAATGGCCTATGGCAGGGGTCTTCAGAGTTTTTCAGGCCAAGGACCCCTTAGCTGAGAGAGAGAGATGAAGCAGGGACCCCCACTACATATTGTATAACATTTTGTTGCAGATTAATCCTTTTCATAGATTTCATAAAAGGCTTCTTACTTATTTGACAGCACTATCATCAATGTTGTGTAAATTCATGTCTTTTGTTTACACGTTATCTTTTCTATTATTTTCTTGGATGTATATTTGCCAGACCCAGGGGGTCGGGCCTACATGAGGCTTTGTCTGTCCCCCTTTCGTCCATACATGGGCATAAAAGAGGTCTGTCTTCTGTCCTCTTTTTGATTGGCCAAGCTTAGCGTGACGTTGCGCTCTGATCTTTCAACCACTAGGGGTCTGGCAGTACCAGGTCTCCTGGTTCCCTTGTTTCAGAAATGTAACCACTTAAACCCTCAATACTTAGTAAACCTGACCATAGGCTCTGTACTTGGTCTGCTCTTTTCCCTCTCTACACCAAGCCTCCTCGCCGAAAATTCCCACCAGAATAGGGAAGCTAGGGGTCTAGCGGTTATTGTAAAATTAAATAAAAGTTGCTATCACACAAAGAATCGGTGCCCCCCCCCCACCCCCCCTGTAGTAACTCTGAGGATGCCCTAGGGGTCACGGACCCCCTGTTGAAGACCTCTGGTCTAAGGGTTAGAGTTCTCAAATTCTGCCCGAACCTGACCCAACCCGACCTGACGTTTTCGGGCCGGGCAGAAAATGCATGCTAATTAGTAGGGCAGAGCCTCGGGTTCTGTAAAAAAAAAAAAAGGCAGACGGAAATGGCAGTGAATGCGTCGGATGCAACTCAAAGTGAACTTTACTCGGATTTAGTTTGTTGCCGTCCGACCTTCCTAGCCCGTGTTATTAAAAAGAAACTGGTGAAAATGGCCAAAACTCAAACATCGAGCGAAAGTGGCCAAGATGTTTTGGCCATTATAGCTGGAACGGAAGGTCCAATCTGCTCAGTTCATAGCTTGTTGGGTGCGTGACTTTGAGGACATTAAGCACATTGTGACACTTTTTCTTTTTTTTCTGATTTTCGGGCCAAACATTGTGGTAATTGTTCGGGCCGGACCCTGTTCGGGCCGGCCCAGTTAGGACCGTGCCTTAACACATCCACTGCCAAGGGCTAATCTCATAATGTACTCACCAGTGCCAAGGTGTTTTTGTTGTTTTTTTGTTTTTTTCATGTCGCCATAGATCTTGTTAAAATCCTTAAGATTGAGCGCTACACAGTCTGTTTACATCCGCGAGATCTCCCTGTATCTCCCAGTGAAAACCACGTGTCAAACGGGGCATCCATGTTTGAGTTAGAGCGGATTACGTTAAACAGTGAAATGCGAGGAGAAAAAACTACAGGAAGAGAATTGAGTTTCAGTTTCGTCTGTAGAATGGGAGCGGGCGTGATCGTGAAAACCGGATCCCAAATAATTCTATTTCCTGTCATCAAACCGGAAACGGAAGTGGATCAAAAAAAATCCGAAAGTGCACCCGGACCGCGCATGCGCGAAAAGACCGCAGCCCGTAGGGCTACGGTCTCGGCGCTTAACAGTTGGATTTAACGGCCCGTAGGACTACGGTCTTGGCAGTTAATGTGTTAATGTTCAGGCCCGTTGAGAACTCTACTAAGGGTTAGAGAAATGAGTCAGTATTCTCACTTGACTCTTTATTATAGCATGTATAGAGACTGCATCTGGGATTGTGTATACATTACCGCTTAACTGTTTCAGAGGTCCGTCAACGAGGAAGTACTGTAGAGCCGTTTATGATGGTTTATATGACCCTGCCGTTCACGGTTTGTGGGGCCTGGCACGAGATGTTGTCATCCTGGCTCGCAGACAAGGAGGGGCAGGCCACAATATATTGGCCTAGCTCTCAACGTCCATAAAATGACACGCAGTTGTGTTGTGAATAAACATCTGGGTCAAAGCTGAAGCAAACTATTTAAATCAGTGGTTCTCAACACGTGGGCCATGAGGATATTGGAAGTGGACCCCCTAATCATTGGCAAAAGATGTATATGATAATATAAAATGTATATACAATATTACACATTTTTCTTTAAAACCTTGAACACTACGATCGATTGATTGATCATTACACTAAACTGAAAATGCACACCCATCTGACCACTTGTCTTAAAGCCTCACTATGTAACTTAATTCCTTTTATGAATACATTTAAATGTTGTCCAATCTGTATGGTAGAATATGTTAACACAATATAACTTATACAATTGAGGTGGTTGTATTTAGTCTCCCTGCATGCTCTTCTATCGAGACATTTAGATCGTGTCACCTATAGACACAGGATCTGACACAAATTTTGACCTGATTGTCAAATCCGGGGTAGAAGAGGAAAGTTACATAGTGCTACTTTAACATAAATAGCCTAACTATGTTGTCAGATGGGTGGAACATAAACACTTTCAAGATTTCTAAACCGGGTGGATATGCTATATGCTGTGTAAACATGTAGATACCTTGTTGAACTTGTTGCTCCCCCTTCTTTCGTTTCTTTCCTTTTCTGGAAACAATCAAAACGATGGCGCTTGCACCACAATGAATTTCACCCACTGTTTCACACCTGTAAACCTGTGATGTGACAATAAAGAGTGATTTTCAAGTGGGCCCTGATCCAGAAGAGGTTGAGAGTCGCTGATTTAAAGGCTTGCACTCAAAAAATATGAAGAAATCCAAAGAGGTGACATGATGAGTAATAGTCTTGCACTCTTACAAGAGTAAAAGTAATCTTATCAGACTCTCATGGAAAACCATTTAATATAATAGCCTTTTTTGGGGGCTTTCATCTTTTTAGAGCGCCGGCCTTCAAAGTGTTTGGATTGTGAGTATCCTTAAGCATAGCAACATTTCAACTTTTTATGAAAAGCCGCACCACGCAATCACTGCTCCAGACGAGCTCCTTCAGGTCAATATCAAAAAGAGTTAGACTTACATAAATACACACACACACGCACGCACGCACGCACACACACACACACACACAAGCGCACACACACACACAAGCGCACACACACGCACGCACGCACGCACGCACGCACGCACGCACGCACGCACGCACGCACGCACGCACGCACGCACGCACGCACGCACGCACGCACGCACGCACGCACGCACGCACGCACGCACGCACGCACGTTCACAGACAGACAGACAGACAAACGGACAGAAGGAAGGAATTGAGTGCAGATTAGGCTGTCAGAGATTAGCATCACTGTGAAGCTGATTCAGGACTTTTTTCCAGAGGGAAATGGACTAATCTTAGACTGCACACCTACAATGAGACTGTCAGCTGAGGATTTACACCTGGGGGTCTGTCTGGGCCAGAGTAAACACTACACACAGGGAGGTGTGTGTGTGTGTGTGTCTGTTTGTGTTTGTGTGTGTGTGTGTGTGTGTGTGTGTGTGCGTGTGTGTGCGTGCGCGTGCGCACTCTGTTGGGTGGGGGCTATAGGCTTCCAGGATGCCGATGGAAGCATGACCACATTATTACCAGCAACTGGACTGGTGATAAACTAAGTGTCACACAACATGCACTCATTAACTTCCTTCTATTGTCCATCCAGTAAAATAAACCGCTCTGAGCAATTGCATACCAGAAAGGCAATACAGTGTGTGGGTATTTATTGAATGAGAATGAATAACCGCAACCGCAACACACATTAACCGCCCGCTCGCGTGTGTGTGTGTGCATGCATGCAGGCAAGCATCGTCCCTCTCCCACAATGTCTTCCTTCCTTTTGTTCTGCCTTTTCTCTCCTCTCCTCAATTCTCTTCTCTCCTTTGCTCTTCCCTTCTCTTCTCCCCTCCTCTCCTCCAGCCCCCCCCCTCCAGCCATATACCTCGCTTTAACAGCCCAGGGAGACATGCCTGTGTCCCTGCCACCCTCATTAACCTTATCATTAGCCTGACCCCCAGCAGGACTGCACAGGCCCTCGCCTCGCTCCGTGCAGCTGGGAGAGATGTGTCAATACATACACACTCTGCCATTAAAAGCAGGCCCTGGCCCGATGAAAGGAGAGCACGGGAGGTGTAGAGCTGCTCCACGCACATTGAATTTATATAACACATCCGAGAGAGAGAGAGGTGAGGGCGGAGGATGAATGATACATTCAGGTTGATCTGAACTTTCTGTGTACTTCGTTGCTTTTTTGATGTGCACGGTGCGTTCTCAAAGCCCCCGGTGATTAGTGCTTCTGTGCGTTACGCGATGCGAGCGATACCTCAGGGGAGCGATCACGTCTAGACGCGGCTGTATCGAGAGTGGAAGGCTTATTATCTGCCGTTACCGCTGAGGAGAAAGAGCAAGAGTAGAGAGAGAAGACTTGTGATTCATTACAGGCCAACGGCGTCTCTCTCGCACACAAAGCTCACAAGCAAACCGTCAAATGCCAATTAGGGAGATACAAAGAGCCAGATCGGAGGAGAGGAGGTGTTACGTTGCTTGATGTTTGTTGATGAGACTTTTATGGTATTTGTCACAAAAGTAGACTTGCTTCTTCTAAGTGTCAGAACTGTGTGTATGTTGTTTTTCTGTTCGTGGATTATGCGGGAGAAACCGTGGAGATAATCGGCTGTGATTATAGGCGGAAGGGTTGCCGATGCGTTTGTATTTTTTTATCGATGTTTGCAGTAAGTGTCTATTTAAAGAAAGTGTTGCTTTCATGGTAACCGTAGCCATGGGGATCTATCTCGCTGTGCCTCCAACACGTCTTTCCGGTGATGAAAGTGGGGGGCTGAGTAAATCACAGCAATTTCTCATCTTCAAACAAGGTGTGAAAACCTGCTGCCATTGAGCTGAAACCCTCAATGAGTGAGATGATAATACACTGGCTCCATCGATAATTGCCCCTGCATGTGTTCCTCTGCTTACTTCTCGTCTCCTATCCCTGCTCTATTATATAATTCATATATTGTATTTGGATAGATAGGAGAGTGCAGAGACACAGGACATGTAGGTCAGAGAGCGGGGAGACATGACAGGGCTGGATTTGAACTTTGGGTCCTTGCGACTCACAAGGAGAACATGGCCTGTGCACTAACTGCAAGATCTACCAGGATCTCCTCTTTTCATCTCATGTCCTGCACCGCCCTCTCCTCTCCTCTCCTCTCCTCTCCTCTCCTCTCCTCTCCTCTCCTCTCCTCTCCTCTCGTCATGTCATGCCCTCTCCTATCATATTCTCTCCTCTCATGTCGTGTCATGTCCTCCACCAACCTCCTCTCCTCTTCTCTTCTCTCCTCTCGTATCCTCGCCTCTCTTGTCATGTCCTATGTCGTGTCCTTCCTCTTCTGTCGTGTTGTGTCCTGCCCTCTCCTACTGTATCCTCCCCTGTCGTGTCATGTCCTGTCCTGTCCTGTCCTGTCCTGTCCTGTCCTGTCCTGTCCTGTCCTCTCCTCTCCTCTCCTCTCCTCTCCTCTCCTCTCCTCTCCTCTCCTCTCCTCTAATGTCCTGTCTTTCCTCTCCTCTCTTACAGAACCACTCCACTCATCACACACATACATAACAGAGAAGGATCGTTTACAGCAGGTCCACCACTGCTGAGAGGGACAAACAGGAGTGTTACATGTATGTAATTGGAACATGCAAATGAATCTATAATGCATTCAGATTGGCTCTTTGTCTTCCCTGCTATGAGTTCCTATAGGTGATTCTTGCCCGGGGCATAACAATCATTCAACATGTTAATGGGTCGCACACAGAGCTCGTTAGGTATGCGCAGCGCTCATTAACATAAAAATTCAATTAACTCGCGCCGCGCAAAAAAAAAAGGGGGAAAAAAAAAAGAAAACAAATCTTTTGTGTGATGTCTGCTTCTCGGGTGTTTTATCTTCATCTGAGTCTAGGCGAGTTGGAGGAGAATGCCAATGTTATGGTGACTTTCTCTGCTTGCCTCGTTGATGAATGTTTTATGATGCTCTGCAAGGTGATACAGTGCGGGGCTGCAGAGCCAGACATCCTTGTGTGAGTGGGGGAATGTGAACTTTTCGTCCTCATAGTTTATGGAGGTGACGGCCGGTTATTTGCCTTTAGCTATTAAAAGCCCGAGCCGTGGTGAGATGGCATAGGGGCCATTACAGCTAAGGGCCCGACTGGCTGGCTGGTCGGACGGAGAGACGGCTACGCATTTCTAATGATGATGTCAGAATTCAAGTACGTGCCCCTGAAGCCGCGGCGTGAAAGTGAAAGTATATTTTCAAAAGTGGCGTGTGTGTGTGTGTGTGTGTGTGTGGGTCCATCAGGCATTCTATGGGCACTGCTCTTATCAAGGGAATTGGTAATTAGGGGGGATGCATTGTGTCAGAGGGCCTAACGCGGAATACCAATGACATTAAAGGGCTGATGAGATAAGAGGAGTGTGTGTGTGTGTGTACACACACGAACGCACACACACACACACATTGAGGCTCTAGGGGCAATCGTCATGCGCCTCGGCCATGGCACCCGCACGGGTTCAATTTACATGTTTGCATATTTGACAATTAACCAAATTGATTTCCTGTGTGTGTGTGTGTGTGTGCGTGCAGAGGAGTGACGGGAGATGTGGTGAGATGGAGAGGTGTGTTGACGGGAAGAGAAAAAGGCTCCTCTGTTTTCCCAGGGATTTCAATGCGCGTCCATCCCCATATCAAATAGGGTTCCAATAATGACAGCGTACTCATTTGCATACCATTAATTAGACATTCATATTAAATGGCTAATTAGCATATATAGCGTTCCGTGTTTTGTCAGGGTGAAGGCTGTAGCGGCAATAACTTTTCCTTTCATATGACTTGTTTTTGCTATCTATGCAAATGTGAGTAGTTTGTGACGGTTTTAATCAGCGGGCCCCTTGTATGTGTTTATTGCGAGTTGTGTTAAGGTGTGTGTGCGTGTGTGTGTGCGTGTGTGTGTGTGTGTGTGCGTGCGTGTGTGTGTGCGCGCTTGGCGCACAAGCGTTTGTGTGTGTGTGTGTCAGAGAACAGAAAGAGAAAAGGAGAGAGAGAGAGAGACAGAGAGAGAGACATTCAACACACATACCCCTTACCGTAGTAGTGTATTCACAATCATTAAGACGCGTTGAAAAGCTATATCTGTAGGCGCGAGGTGAGAGAGAGAGAGCGAGAGAGAGCGAGAGAGAGAGAGAGAGAGAGAGAGGGGGACCGGGACCAACGCCAGTAATGATTAAGGGTTGGGTTTTTCTTCTGTTTTTTTTTCTGCCCAAGAAACGGCGACTAATGATGTTATTTTCTTGTGTATGGTTGACATTTTCTTTGAAGGCCCCATAATGAAGCTCCATGGAAAGAGTGTGTGTGTGTGTGTGTGTGTGTGTGTGTGTGTGTGTGTGTGTGTGTGTGTGTGTGTGTGTGTGTGTGTGTGTGTGTGTGTGTGTGTGTGTGTGTGTGTGTGTGTGTGTGTGTGTGTGTGTGTGTGTGTGTGTGTGTGTGTGTGTGTGTGTGTGTGTGTGTGTGTGTGTGTGAGAGAGAGTGTGTGAGAGGGAGGCGTGTGACCACACAGCAGCAGTACAGCCAAAGTTATTCAAACGGCACTCCTCTTACCAATACTATTATTACACTCTTTACCTATCGCTGCAGTCAACAGCTCCACTGCACAGGAGAAAGGACAGCAGAAATGTGAGAGGATGGGTCTAGGGATGGAAGAAAAAAAACTGAGGAGTATAAATAGAGAGAGAGAGGGAAATGGAGAGAGAGAGAGAGAGGTGGGAGGAATCCAGAACGGAAAGAAAGATGAGGTAAGCCCTCTGGGAAGGACTGAGTGAGCGCCAACCTCGTTCACCCTCTGTTCCTCCATCACTTGTCTCTCTCTGCACAGTCAGTGTTAATTTAACTCAGAGAGTGTGCAAATGGAATCAAATTGACCCGTAAGGGTCCATTTGATTGCATTTTCACGCTCACTGAGTTACACACCTGTGTAAATGTCCATTTTGGTTCCTAACTATCAATGATTTCGCTGGGGGCCCTCTGGAACCCCCATCAAGGACCCCTGGGGGTCCCTGGACAATCCATACGTTTCATGTCCTATACCGAGGGAGTTGGCCCCAGGTTTCCCATGTGGGAGAACAAATTCATATTGCTTGCGCTTCTAGATCGATAGATAGATAAGGACATTTGTTCTGTTCAACAGCCATACATTCATACATAGATTATTAGTAAAAAAAAAAGAAGCATGATGAATATATAAAATACATACAGTTATACAGTTAAAAAACACAACTAAAACTACAATATAAATTAGCTGACCTCCCAACTCCTCTCCCCCCAGTGCTTAATTGTACAGTCTTATGGCCCTTAATTGGGATGAAGGAGTTCTTAAATCTGTCTGTGCTACGCTTCTGTGATCGAAACTGAATGTGCTCTTTTGTGAGGAAACGGCTGTGTGCAGTGGGTGGCTGGCATTATCCGGCATGGATACTGTCTTAGCCAAAGTTCTCTTCTCTGCCTTTGCCACCACAGAGTCAAGCTCAGTCCCTATCACCTGCCAGCCCGCCTGATCAATCTGTCCAGTCTGGGGACTCCCTCTTTCCCAGGTGTTTCGCCCAGGTGGGTGAGGTTTTTGCGCGGACGCATTTGTCATTTGCAAACCCAGTTTTATGGGTCGCGATTCGCAAGTAAATATCCCTTCTTTTACTTATTTAAGAAATATATAAAAAGATATATATATTTTTTTCCCCCCAATTATTAATGAAAACTAATCTAAATTAAGATGAATAAGTATTGAAAATAGCAGATCTACAAGCTCACAACGCGTTGTTATGAGCTTGTAGATCGGCTATTTTCACTAGTTTGGGTCCTGGGAAGACATCAAATTTCTCTATTGGGCCACGACCAAAAAAGTTTGGGAACAGGTCTGATAGTCTGAGGCGGTACTACTACGATCTACCAGTAGGTGTCCTAACCTATACCAGCTTATTTTAAAGAACTGGAGAGATGGACTAACACTAGTCTATAGCTACGATTACCGTCAGAATACAAAAACATATCAATTACCCTACCTTTAAGTCTGAGAATGTACAAATATGACCAAACAGAGGACGGAGAGAGAAAGATATATCATAAAGACAGACAAAAAAAGAGAGAGAATGTGAGCAGAGGATGGAGAGTGATACAGAGAGAGAGAGCGAGAGAGAGAGAGAGAGAGGGAGTGGGGGTTATAAAGAACATGAAAAGGAGAGTGACATCAGTGGTGGGGTCAGCAACTAGGGTGACAACAACAGTGGGGTCGAAAGAGAGAGAGAGAGAGAGGGAGAGAGAGAGAGCGAGTTTGGGGTTTTATTGATGGTGAAAAGCTGAAAAGACAAATTTGTTCTCCCGTTTCATAGGTTGAGCCTTGCATATCGGTCATCCACGTATCTTTTGGGAGCCCACCTGATACTCCCCCAGGGTTGGATGAGCTCACCGTGGGGTAGCAGAGTGAACTCTAGCCCCCTGCTCCGGGCCTGTTACAGGCCCCGTCAGCACGGCCCCGCGTGTCCCCGCGGTGCGACTGTTATTATTGGGCTGGAGTCTGCTCGTCTGTAAACTGTGTCTGACCCCCGTCGGGCGGGCTCCTGCAAGTCCAAGAAAGTAAGTAAGATGTGCGTGTATGCACGCATGTGCACGCACGAGTACACACGCACGCACACGCACGCACACGCACACACACATATACATACCATAAACATGCACACAGTAAAAAAGTGTGTAAAACTTTAGTACGTGTCGTGTCCCACTCGAGACGTGGGTCTACATCTCTCAGTGGAAGACTAGGGACATCACATCCAACCACTGTAGATGTGCTAGTTATATTGTATTAACATACAGACTGGTTCAAATAAAATGTTATTCAATCGAGCATTGCAATTTGATTGATTGATTGAATACTTTATTAGTCAGAAATGTACGTGGTACAGCACGTGGTAGTCAGACATTTAGGCTAAATACAAAAATACATATAACAAATATAAAACACTATACAAAGGTAAAAAAAAGCAGGCACGGCAATGAAGGTCTGCATGCTCACCTCACTCTATCTCCCTTCATTTTCATTCGCAACAAGTTAATTCATACTGCACATACGCCCACGGCAGCCACATTCAGCTCACTCTACTCCATTCTCATTCGCTAACAAGCTAACACATACGCCCTCAATCTAATGGTTCATGTATGCAGTCTTTTTTAACTAGAATACTGTTCACTTTTCATACTTCATGCTCAGCATTAGTCACAGCTCTGTGATCAAATTCCCTCCACCTCCCCCCAGCCTCCCCCTGTGCCATCTAAAGTGTAAATTTATGAATCTGTGGCTTGTATGATGTTATCTGTGTATCTTAACTAATGTCCTCAAAGGGTTACTGTATGTTCATGCAATAACTCTGTATCTTAGGCAGGGGGGTTATAGTGATCTCCGAGTCTGTGTCATGCTTGCGCAGATAATCTGTAGTAACAGTAGGAGCAGAGTCACACCACCAAACTGAATGCAATAGCATTGCAAGTGTACAGTGGTGGAAAAAGTACTCACATTTTTTACTTAAGTAAAAGTATCAATACTGCAATATAGAAATACTTTGTTACAAGTAAAAGTCCGGAATTCAAAATGTACTTGAGTAAAAGTACAAAAGTCAAAATGTACTTAAAGTACCAAAAGTAAAAGTACTCATTATGCAGAATATCCCATTTCAAGTTTTCAAATGTCGGCTATTTTCAAATGGTCTAAATATATATAGGGCTGAAGTGGTTAATGTATGTTTTGTAATAATAATCAAAATCTACAAAGTAACCAGTAACTAAAGTTTTCAAATAAATGTAGTGGAGTAAAAGTACAATATTTGCCTCTGAGATGTAGTGGAGTAGAAGTAAAAGTACTGGAAATTGGAAATACTCAAATGCCTCAAAATTGTACTTTAGTACAGTACTTAAGTAAATGTACTTAGTTACTTTCCACCACTGTAAAGGTCCTTACACACCGGCGAATATGCGAATATACGCAAAATTCGGACTCGTTCCGAATAATTAAAAGACGCTTTTTCGCTTCGCGAAACTGATGTGGACGCTTGCATTGACTTTATAAGGTTTTAAAAAAAAACGTATTTATTCGCATGAAGAATTCGCCCCGGTGTGTAAGGACCTTAAGTGTGTATGACTGAGATAAGTCCCGGATTGCAACTTCAACACTCCGGATTTTACAGTGCAGAGACAGTCACACCAGCATGCTTTCTTAATGGGGCGCACACAGTGCTTGTAGCATGATCTGGTGTTTTCCGCGTGAAAGGCCTCTTTGATTGGAGGAGAAAATCCTCTCTCCCACGCCGAGCCTGAGAGAGGAAATGACGTTGTGTGATGATAAGGAGCAGTCACTCTCTTCTTCAGCCTGTGTGACTCACACACTGACTGCTCAACCACCACAAGTACTGGCTCACATGTCGCTACAGTAATTGCTGCTCACACACACTGTCACATCAGCCTAATGCGACTCGAATAATTACCCACATGAACCTCTCTGTGTCCCCATTCCGGGGGTGAACATATAGCCGATGTACAAGCTCATGCGTTTGTGAGCTTGTTTATCTTTTCAGCTGAGAAACATTTGTGGTCCTAGTAGCCCTGAGGTTCCCCAGTCAATTAAAGGTAGGGTAAGTGATATGTTTTGGTTAAAACAAAAAGTATTTTGTTAAAAGGTTAAAGCACTATATTCTGATAGTAATCATTGCTATAGAGTGTTTGTTCAGTAACAGGAGTCTCCGCGTCTCTCCAGCTCTTTAATAAACAGAAAATACATTTTCCGGTAGTTGTCAAAATCTCAGCCAATCAGGAGAAAGTACCAATTTTTAAGCTTCATTTTTATAGTGTTCCAGTTCCAATTTTGCCTGCATTTCACTTGTTTAATCTATATCCTGGTTGAGTTCTCTATCCTGATTGGATAAAATTGGAAATGAAACTGAAACTGAAACGAAAATGCATTTTCTGTTTTATAAAGAGCTGGAGAGACAAGGAGACTCCTTTTACTGAACAAACACTCTATAGCAATGAGTACTATCAGAATATAGAGCTATTTAACACTTATTTTAACCAAAGAAAATCACTTACCCTACCTTTAAATATATAGGGTGTAAGTGGATAAGAAATAATGTGATACCCCTAAAACATATATATATTTTTTAAACAAAAACAAGACAATAAATAAAGACATGGCTCCATGTGGGTCAAGTGGATTGCCTATGATGTCATCCATGATCCATCTATGACATCAGCACTATGTCAGTCATCTATGATGCCAGTCATCTATGACGTCATCACCATATTTCAGCAGTTTCAGCCCAATCTGACCCTCCACTGACTTCCAGTATAGACCGAATCATCATGACATCACCACAACTAAACTGTCTTTCCGGGTAGTTAATACAAGCAGCGTCGTATTGGAGCAGTATTATTCATTAACTTCATTTCTGGAAGAACAGGACACTTATATATATTGTTACTTCTGGCTATTAGAATATATTATTTTGTTCTAAATATCCACAGGTTGGTAGACATTCAACCTGGAAATACCTGTTTGTTTTCAAACATTCTAACATATCTGATCTGGTCCATAAAATATATTTTTTTAAAGTTCAATATTTCAAAAAGTATAAAACTTCTGTGAGAAATATTCAGGCCTATATGGAGCTGCGTAATTTGGTGTGTGTGTGTGTGTGGGGGGCGGGGGGGGGTTACTTCCTTGCCCTATGTTTGATGCTGATCGGCCGAGTAGTTTGTGAGATTAGCTCCAGAGAGAGAGAGAGACACACACACACACACACACACACACACACACACACACACACACACACACACACACACACACACACACACACACACACACAAATCATAATCTCTGTCCCCAGCCATTCCGGCCTAGCGGAGATACGGTAATTATGAAGGATCTTTTCGGTGCAATGTACACTAAAGAAGTTTACAGCTTGCAATGATAAATATTCAGTCACAATACAACTGTACAACCCATTGTTCCATTGCTGTTCTATTCATGCCCTCCACCCCTCACCCTGTCAATAAGACAGAAAACATCGTTAAAGATTTTTTCAGAGCTATACGAGCAGCTTAAAGTCCTAATTATTAATGGCGTCAGAAACGCAAAGGGAAAAGCTAATGAAACGGCGCATATGGCGACACAAGAGCGCCATCGTCACAGTAAAGTCTTTTAATATTTCAGCTCGCGTGGAGCGGGCTCAGTGGTGTTACCGCCATGAGGATAACGTATCTAATAGCTGGCGCTGTTTTTGGCTTGGACTAATCACTGTTTGTCATTGGTCTCCTAAGAGGAAGGCTGCGCTTCCATCTCACTCCCTAATGTAATAAAAGGCTTTTAGCGACTCCTTCACATGCATCAGGACTGTGCTTTCCCCTATTTCCTTTTGCACGCAGTTAATTTCCATATTTAATTAGGTTGGCTCATTAAACGCCATGCACAGAGGAATGTATGCGGAAATAATTGTGCGCTGTGTTATAGACACAAATTATCCATAATGTCCTTGTGTGAGTTGTGACAGCACATGTAGGCCTTGTTGATTAGGCCCTAACACACACGCCACTTGATTTGTTTGTACGTCAGCGTGTGTGTGTGCGTCAGTGTGTGTGTGTGCACACTCAGGCATGTATGTGCACTCTGAGACGTGTGTGCATGTATGCGTACTGCATACACTTGTTTAAACCATGTTAAAGACTGAAACTAGCCATCAATCCTGGAAGACGGCTGAAAACCTGTAATCCTGATCACAAAATAACCTAAATAACCAACACATCTGGACACAAACAGACTGACTGACTGACTGACTGACTGGCAGGCAGGCCAACAGAGAGAGACACATACACACAATAAAGCAAATGCAGAGATTGTGGGATCGACGGAAAACACAAATCTGATTTAGTTTTCTCTTTCCATCTTTTTTTCATTCTTTCAGTTTCCATAGGTTAACAACATTAACTCTGACATCCCAATTTTGTGCAAATTCTTTCAAAGTTTTAATTTGTTTTTCAAAAATAGCACATAGTGTAAAATATAATCCATAGCGTGTTGCTATCCAACGCGTTGTGAGTTTGTAGAAAGGCTTTTTTTTTTTTTTTTTTTAAGTGGTTCATGGTAATTGATGTGTGTGAATAATATTCACAGACAGCAGCATCACTGTTCTGATATTAAGTCTTTACCACGCTCCTGTTTATGCTTTGCAGTGGCGTTAAATTATAACGTTTGTTAAATGAAATAACGTTTCCAGGAACTCTTGTCCTCCGCTCGGATATATATAGTTTGAAGCCCTGATATGAGTTACACATCAACATGTCTTGAAAAGAAGGTAATTCTTAATCATGTGCCATGGTGAGAGACAGGCATGAATAACTGTGACATTTACAATTAGCCGTTGTCAACAGGCGCAATTTACAGGTACACATTACTGCGGTAAATGGAAGTGACAACAATTTGATATGTTGTGCGAAAGTGGCGAGATAGAGAATTATATTTGACCCCCCCAGCTTAAGTGGCCTCTCACTTGATGGTTGAAAAACACTCTAGTCTAAAGAGATAATTGGCTTTGTAAATGTTGTCTGTGGGCACATGTGTGTCACAGATATGTAATGTATATATGTATATGCCCAGTGAGTGTTTATGTTTCTGTGTTGCTGTCGTTTCTGTGCAGCACATTCTCATGCTCTACTCGTCAAATACAGTCGCTTGATCAAAAGCCCCAGGCGTCCCTGATTAGGGTTGAGGATCCGGAACCGGAGGAACGGATCCGACTTTGAGGAATCCATCACTTTGAGGTTCCATCACATTTGGAACCGTTTCCAGAACCGTTTTTATCACACTGTCAGACACTGTCAGAGAGGTATGTGGACTTGATGTCTAATATACTGTACAATTACAATACCAGTGGTTCTCTGAGAGTGTACAAATGGGCCCGTAAGGGTCCATTTGGTTCCATTTGTACACTCTCAGAGTTGCAGACCTGTAAGGGTCCATTTGTACACTCTCAGAGTTACAGACCTAGCTTTAAGGGTCCATTTGGTTCCATTTGTACACTCTCAGAGTTACAGACCTGTAAGGGTCCATTTGGAACCCCCTCAAGTAACCTAGAGGGTCCCTGTACCGTACCCAACTTTAAGAACCAGTGAGGTATATATAGGATATACATGTTAAAGGGAACCGTTAAGAGGGAATCATTAAGAAACCGGAATCATTGAAAGAAAAAAGGATAAAAGATCCCAACCCTAGTCATGATTAGATGTGTGTGTGGGAAAATTAGTTAATATAGTGTCACTTTAACCATATTTTATAGTTTGGCTATTCAAAAATAGCAGTTCTACAAGCTCATAGCGTGGCACCGAGTGCCGCACTATGAGCTTGTAGATTTTTGAAAAATTGTGAACATTTGTACAAACCTTTGAATATATATTTTTTCAAAGCGAACATTTGTAATCTTTTGTAATCTTTGCTTCTGGGGGGGTCCCTGGAACAAAATATTTTGAGATGGGGGTCCGCCGCCAAATACATATCATTTTGGGGGGACCTTGACATGAAAAGGCTTGAGAACCACTGCAATACACACAATGCACCTGCATGATGCATGATAACCTATTCAATCCACCCTGGCTGGCTATAGCTGGGCTGACGTGCTTGTCGATGCATGAGGCCATCGGTTTCTCCGCGAGGGCACTCTCTCACCTGGTGTCCTGCTGCGACACCACCTGCCTTGTTTTCAAGTGATTAAAATATCATGCGTTGTTAATTGTTTACGTGCCATTTGTTAATTGTTTATATGCCATTTGTTGATGTGCATTTGGATTTACTGTATACGATGCTATTTAATGGCTGTATGTCAGTTGTTTATGTGCAATGAATGCTACTGTAAAAGCCCAATGGACAAAGTGAAAACAAATAAAAGTAAATAATCATGCATTGTTGTAACGCAGGACATTGAGGTAATGTTTCCCTTATGGGAATGGTGTTCACCAGTGGTTCTCAACATGTGGACCGGGACCCACTGGTGGGCCGTGAGGATATCGCAAGTGGGTCCCCAAATAATTGGCAAAACATTATAATCAAGATTTTATTGATAATATAACCGACGGGCGGGTAGACCTTTGACATCACGCTCATGTCACTGCGTCGTCACACATGTCACCATGACACAGCCGTAACCATAAGGAGTTCCCAATGCAGCTACGCCCAAATATGGAGTGTGTTGTTTAACCTCAATGTGTCGTCATGGCATCAGGCGCAAACAAATCAGTCAGCTCCATATATGGACACAAAAGGGGGCATGCCCATACATGGGCAAATACTGATGACATCAGGGATCTCAATATAGGTCCATGAAAGGACTGACAGATACAGAGATCTCCATATATGGGCAATTGTTTTAAAGCTATTTCGCAATGGGTTGAGTATAGGCACCAGCCAGAGGCTATGGCTATTTGGGGGTCCTTGGCTTTGGAAAAGTTTGGGAAGCCCTTTTGCTACCGTGGAAGTCAGTGCCAGGTTGGAGTGAAACCAGCACGGATGGATGGTTGGTTTGTTCTGACCTCAGCTTGTTTCTGAGGGCTGTTGATCCTTTCATGGCGTAACGGGTGACTCAGGAGGTTGTGTGAGAGAGCGGGCGAGGGAGTGCGTGGGATGGGAGGAAGGGGGGGGAGGAGGGGGGCTTCTCTCTCTCAGGACCCCTTGGTGTGGTTTTGCAACAGTTGGCAGACAGACCAGCACATTGTGTGTGTTGAGTCCTCTCTCTGATGTGGCGGCGCGTCACTGAGTAAGCTGACAGATGATGAAGTGCTCACTCTGTGTGTGTGTGTGTGTGTGTGTGAGTGTGTGTGAGATCCAGACTCAGAGCTCTGCCCGACATATGTTCATAAGGGGGGATATGGGCATACGCGTAATTATATAGGATTCTAAACGTCAAACATTTTCCTCCTTAGAGAAAACGCTGTGGGCTCTGTCAGTTACATCATCACTTACATCCAAGCGTGTGTGTGTGTGTGTGTGTGTGTGTGTGTGTGTGTGTGTGTGTGTGTGTGTGTGTGTGTGTGTGTGTGTGTGTTAGCAGTCTTATAGCCTGACTATATGTCATGTGCCCACTTGGGTGAAATAATATTTGCAATTAATTCCCAGTGTTTTTTGTGAACCACAGATTGATGTGTTTCTACCACATGAGGGGGATTCACTTTCAACTTACTTTCAAATAATCTTTTAAACTTCATAACCCATTCCGCCTTCTGCCTTGTACTCCAAACAGGATAGCCTCACAAGTCAAGTACAATCTCCCGCAGCTTTCGTTGTTAAAACTGGGTGGAAACCATTAAAGAGGTTATTTATTTTTAAAGAAACCGCTTTGAAGAACCAATCCAAGGTCTTAGGGTTGATCCTTCATACTGGGATGGTGACATGATTGGTTTCCAAAGCAGTAGGCATAGGTTTGTTAGGAGTGGGGTTGGAATCCGGAACCGGGGGAAACGTATCCGACATTGAGGAACCGTAATCGAATTCAATCACATTCTGAACGTTTGAAGAACCGGTTTTATCACACTCTCAGAGCTGGTATGTTAAAAGGAACCATTGAGGAATCTGATTGTTAAGAGGGAATTGTTAAAATCCTAAAGGATCCCAACCATAGTTAGTTAGGAGCGGTTCTTGACAATATTCTTGCAACTACCTTGCATTTGCAAATCTCTGATTGTCTGGTATCATGAGACTAAACATCGTCAAAGAATAGTGAGTTACTTTGTAACAGGGCTTTCATTCCATAGTGAAACAGCAGATTATGTAAACAATGGCACTGTATATTTTAAGTTGCCTTTGACGTACTTGTTTTGTCGGGCTGCATCATCTTAACATATTTATTTTATTTATCAGTTTACAGATGATAAAACCTTGAAAACATGTTCTCTATAGATCATTTTAGACATGGCTATTGATATTTGTACTGTATAGACTATAGACCATGGCTTAAGGCAGTGTTTCTCAAAGTGTGGGGCAGCTAGGCCCCCCTAGTTGGGGCGCAAAATTACTGCACCTCAGTGAGGTCAGCCAAGGTGATTAAAAAAAGAAAAGAAAAGAAAGATAGAAATTAGAAAAAAATTTGCATGTGGCTGGGACAATCTGTTAACATTCTGCAGATTGAAAAATTAGGGTCATTGATGAAATAGAATAGGCCGCTAGCTATGCAACTGATTACTAACTATCTGTTGATAGTTGTTTAGGCTATTAATAGCTGAGTGGGGGAGGGGCATTTTTCTTTCCATTGTCAAAGGGAAGACTGTCATAAAAAGTTTGAAAACACTGGTACTACAGTACAATAATGTACATGAGGTTAGACATAATGTGCATACGGTTAGACACAAAGGTGGTAGCACTTCGATAGGTCCACATAGGTATAGCGTATGTACATGAGATTAGACATTAGTGTAATGAGATAAAGGGCAAACGGAGTATCAACGTATTTGTCAGGTTCAACCACATACTGTAGTCCACAAGGTTAACATGCACTTCAGTGTTCTGATGGCTGAGGTCGCTGCGCTATAGCAACTCCTACACTACAGTGTTCAGTGTGGTGTGGAACTAGGAAGGAGGGCGTGTACCGCCGCACATGTCATGTCCTCACTGGTGAAACTCCTCACTGTCAGGTGAAAAGAACGTCATTGATGTCACCTGTATCTGAGACCCTTGGTTGTCTGTGCTCTATGGGACCAAATGTAGGAGTTAGCAGGAAAAACTAACACACAACTTGCATTTTTGATGGTGCTGGTTCATAGAGAATTTTAAATAAACCTGGGGATTCAAATCCTGCCCGCACCAAGATACGTAATTTCAACATTGATTGTGAAGTTAACCTTGACCTTTGAACTTTTTGACCATACGGGGGCAGCCATATATTCCCACCAAGCTTCATGAATCATGAAAGTTAACTAAAGGTTTCATGAAAATTCAACATTTGTGTACACACACACACACACGCACGCACGCACAGGGCCGATTGTAATACTAATATACAGCCACCTTACTGATGGTTTCTGTGATGTCTCTTCATCATGCTTTATCTACAGTTCTTTTTTTCCTTGCCCTGTAATCAGTGGTTAACTGCTGTACTGTATTTGGTGCCTGAATTTCCTCAGCGGGATCAATTCTTATCTAAGGTCGTATCTTATGAAATGGAAAAGACTGCACACACAGAAAGTGTGAGAACAATGCTGCGATACTGCTGCTGTCTGTACGTAGATGATGATGCTGGTCTGTGACCCAGGGCTGATGATGTGTTGGTCCACTCACACAGCCAGCAGGCTGACAGGCCTCAAGCTGTGTCCGCGAGGCGGGTCCATATTTATCATCACCTCGTAATGACGCCAGCACCGCCCCTGTTATCACCAGGCTTCTCTGTGGGTGGCTTTCCTGTGTGCGTGTGCGCGTGTGTGTGTGTGTGTGTGAGAGAGAGGGAGAGAGAGAGAGAGAGAGAGGAGAAAGTGAGAGTGTAGTTTGTGTAATGTGTCCGCAACGGCCAATGTGTATGTTTCATGTGTGTGTGTGTGTGTGTGTGTGTGTGTGTGTGTGTGTGCGTACATACAATCTGTGTGTGGGGACTCAGTGTTGCTTATGCGATCTCTACAGTTTTTCTTATCCCTTACTCACTTTCTCTTTTCTGTTTCTTTTTTCTCCCTTCTCTGTCTCCTTCTCTTTCTCTCTCTCTCTCTCTCTCTCTCTCTCTCTCTCTCTCTCTCTCCCTCTTCCCCCGCTTTCTCATGTCTCAAGGTTTTCTACACCCACAGAACTCCCAAGCAGTCTCAGACTCCAGAGGAAGTCCTTCCTGGGATTAACACACACACACACACACACACACACACACACACACACACACACACACACACACACACACACACACACACACACACACACACACACACACACACACACACACACACACACTGAGCACAAACTTCCTCATGTGTTTCATCCCCCCACTTGATTCGTCCTCCCACAGACATCCTGTTTCTCTCATGCAGCTCCTGTTGGGCCTGTTCAGAGGGAAGCATGGCGTAAACACATCTAATACCAAACCCAACCTCTGCAGGAACTCACAGCAGCCCTCACAGCGCACAATAGTGACAAACCTGTCAATCCACTGTCACGCCAGCTGTGTTCCTCTGTCCGTCCGTCCGTCCGTCTGTCTGTCTTTCTGTTTGTCTGTCCCCTTATTTATACTTATAGGACCGTACGGCACTTGCTGAAAATTCCAAATCTTAAAGCATTACGTCTGTCTGTCTGTCTGTCTGTCTGTCTGTCTGTCTGTCTGTCTGTCTGTCTGTCTGGTACAGCTGTCTATCCGGTTTGTCTGTCTGTCTCTCTCTGTCTGTCAGGTCTGTTTCCACCTGACTGTCTGTCTGTCCATCTCTCTGTTCGTCTGTCTGTTACGCCTGTCAGTTAATCCGTCAGTCAGTCAGTTAGTCAGTCAGTCAGGTGTGTATGTTGTCGTCTGTCCAGCAGACAGACATCAGTATTCTTCACAGCCTGTGACATCATCACTGTGCCGCCATGGCGAGCCGCGTGCTCCTTGCGGAACGAGAGAGACCGTGTTGACTTTCTGGCTTATATTTTATTTATTTTTCCTTCTCTTTTTGTAATCACTTTCCATTATCTCTCGCCGCGGCGGTGGGCGTCAGCCCTCCGTCTTGTCCTCTCATCCGTAGAGCGGTCTATCCAATCCATTTTGCCCGTCTGCCAATCTCCATCAGTTGGATGGCGGCGTGTCCCCGTCATCACACGCCCCTCCAACCTCCCCTCGCTCTCTCCGTAGCTAATCCATTACTTCTCCTAATGATTGTTGCCTTGCACTGTGAAGACTTGTGCCTATCGGAGGCCTGTGTTTGATGCTGGGACTGTGTGTGTGTGTGTGTGTGTGTGTGTGTGTGTGTGTGTGAGAGAGAGAGAACGACAGAAAGAGAGATAGTGTATCTGATGAGAGACAGAGATAGTGTGTGTGTGTGTGTGCATTAGTTATGTATTTTCACTGTCCTGCACAGAATTAGTGAGATTTATTATTATGACATTTGATTGACGTTGAATGAAGAAGCATTGAGCTCTGAAATAAATCACTCACATAAATCCTCTCTTGATACTTTATTAAAGTTACAATCTAGGACTCATTTAGAGTTTGAGAGCGCTTTGGAAGTGCAACGTTTTTAAACCACTTACAAACTGGCACCCCTGTTTTAGGAATGTAGTGAATATAACGAAAATAGCAGTTCCCACTGTGAGGCTTGTAGATGAGCAATTTTTGTCATGTGACACCATCGTACGACGAAGTAAAAAAAATAGGAAATGTCTGCGGTAGGTAAAAATGTCATCTCAAAGTAGAGTACTTGCTCTGGATGAAGGGAAGGCTGAAGAGGACAGATCCGCTGTTCAATGCGGGTTCATGAGATTCTGTGTGTGTGTAAAACGTCTTGGCGAGTACTGATGTGATTGCGAACGCGGCGCAATCACATCGAAGCCGCGCCTCCGACCAAGTGGAGCTTACTATGTAACTGTGCTTGGGTTGTGTGTGTGTCCGTCCGTCTGTCTGTGTGCATGCACTGTGCACTCTGGCCCCCAGAGGGCGCCAGAGTGCAGGAATTAAAATGCACAACAGCCTGCAAAACACACACACGCACACACACACACACACACATTCACACACACACACACACACACACACACACACACACACACACACACACACACACACACACACACACACACACACACACACACACACAGTCAATGTTCTCTCCCCATCACGGTGAAATAACACGGATTACAAGTCCGTAAATACACAATATTTTCGAGCTGCGTTCGCTTCCAGCGTTCGCGCGTCTTACTTGTGTACAGATGTTATGGTTGGGATTTGCGGTATTTGTCCAGCCCCTTCTCCACTTTAATTAGAAAGTAAAAAAGAATCGGGGGCACGGTGGTTCAGTCGGTAGCGCTGTCGCCTCACAGCTAGTAGGTCCTGGGTTCGATTCCCGCTGTGGGCGCTAGGGGCTTGTCTTCTCCTCCGCGTCATCAGCGTCCATAACCTAGGTGGGGTTGGTGAAAGGGCCTACTCTGTGTGGAGTTTGCATGTTCTCCCCGTGTCTCCCAACCGGTAGTTAATACCCTCACAAAAAAAATTAGTAATCCTGGTTGCTATACTGCCTCCCCCATGACAGCCGGGGCACCTGATGGAGGGGAAAGGAACTGGTTGAAATAACGTGTTCCTTCCATGCGCTACGTCCTACCGGGGAAACTCCCCCCTGTCAGGTGACAAGAAGGTCAGTTGGCTCTTATGCATTGAAGGAGGCATGAGCTCGGCCCTGGCCTCCCTAGGCTGGTGAGGGGAGTGTAGCGCCCAGGATCACTTAGATAATTGATACCGGGTGAAAAAGGGTTACAAAATCGTGGGATAAAAAAAATAATAAAAAAAGAAAGTAAAAACATTTTCAACTCGGTGACCAGATAAAAAAAACATGCTCGGCTCTTCGTTGAATAGACACTCATCACACTGCTGCCATTTGTAGCAACGTGTAAATATGCAGCGCTCCCATTGGAAACAATTCAAAATATACGCTGACATCAGCAACAAAACGCTTTTAGTGGACAAACGACCTAGATGCGCCCATCATATTGTACTTCGGACATCATTGCGATTACCTCTCTCCGCTGGGAGAGGGAGACAACGGACATCAAATTTACGGATAGTAGTTGTAAAACCCCCGCCATCATGTGTTTCGCAGCCACACCAAGCCATGTCTGAATGGCAGTTATTACTGAAGGTGTTACATGAGCAGCCATCATTTGGGGGCGGGGGCTGTCACGCTCTCACAGTACACTACTCGGATACAATCAGAATATAAAGAACATCTCTTCCCTTCCGTCTAACAGTTATGGCACCCCAGACATTATAATCGGGCCATTCGGAGACAAATTAGCGGTTGTTGTCGCTCCGCTGGATCCCCCACTGTGCCAGTCGGCGGCACTCCCCCTGATTTAATATCATGAGGCCCACGGTGTTCAGCCACGTTTGCGTGACAACTCTCTCCATTCCCGTGTTTTATGGAATCATCACCGTCGCCACCCGGCAAATGAGCGGGGCAATATTTAGGACAAATGCCAAGTCGTGCAGCCGCCCCCGCCACACGATGCTGTTGAATATTTTAGCGCAGCCCGAGAAGCCCACATTAACCCGTTAAAACCGGGAAAGCTTTAGATTTTAACCATTATTTTATACTGTACTTTTGGCTATTCAAAAATAGCCAAAATAGCCAAATATATCAAAAAGAAACTGCAGATATACAAGCTCATAGCTCATAGCTACGAGCTTGTAGATTTATATTTTTATATATTTTTTATTTTATTTTAGATATATATTTTTAAAGCAATTTTTTTTAACTCAAATCTTTGCTTCTGGGGTCCCTGCAACAAAATATTTTGAGATTGGGGGGGTCTCCGCGGCCAAATAGCCTACATATAATTTTGGGTGGTCCTTGACATGAACAACTGACATAGAAACTTAATTTTTTCAGAAAACTGTTATAAGATTTAGAAGACATTTGTAGAATCGGCCTCGGGTCTTAATGGGTTAAAGCCTCGGGTTTGAAAAATTACACTTTTCCCAAAAAGCCACAGCGTTGCCGTACGGCACCTCGTAGGGAGAGAGATTTAGCCACGGTTGTGGTGGTGGTAGAGGTGGTGTTGGAGGTGGTGGTGGTGGCTCGGGCGCTGCGCTGCGTGCAGGGTTGTTTGTGTTGTAGGTGCAGTTTCCTCGGCGGAGCGCCGACCGGCTGCCAGAGGGTCTGTTCTGTAGAGCTGGCCCGCCTGGCTGCGGTCGCTCACCAACGCTGAGTGGCTTTTCTACTCCGAGTCTGTGGAGGGAGAGATAAGCACTGGCAGTTACATACACACACACACGCGCGCGAGCGCTCGTGCACATACGAACGCTCTCTGTTGACTCATGACATCATGGGGGAATTTTGTGTGAGTGTGTGTGTGTGTGTGCGCGCGCGCACGTGTGTTTGTCTATGCGAGCACGCACGTGTGTGTGTGTGTGTGAGAGATGTTTTGCTTCATCTATTTTTAAGACCCAGAGGACATTTGGGTGAGGTTCCAACAGGATCTTGGGGGCAAAAGTTCAGGGGGAAAGACAGTGGGAGACGGAGAGGGAGAGAGAGAGAGATGACAGAAGAAGAGAGGAGAATTAGTAAGGGCCTCAGCTCGTGTGAGTAAAAGCCGAGGGAAAACGGAAGAAAAGATGATGGTGAAAAAGGAGAGAGCGTAGGCCAGCCTCAGACGTGGCTGTAGTTATTTTCCATTAACTCCCGTTGCATTTTCATAGGGCTCCAGTCACAGAAAACAGATCACCATATTTATTATTAATCCAAACATCTCCCACTCCAGGCTGACTGCTCCTCAAAGCCCGGGCAACCCTCCCTTTGCAGAGGAGGCCGGGCCGAGGACCTCCAGGTAATGACCTGTGAAATGACTGGGCTTTTTGTTGGTTGGGGAGGCTCGCTAGAGGCCCAGCAGCTTATTTATGGAGCTACTGTGGTCTTTCTCCTGGCCTTGGGCACCTATAAATATGCAGGGAAGGTTAGCCTTCTAAAACAAACAATGATGTGAGCCTGGTTCGTCTGAAATAGAAAATGCAATTCTGCAACCCCAGACCCTCTATAAAAAGAGTCGGGCACTATCTTTAGGTGGACGAGAGGTCGGATTTAGCACTGTGGTGTGAAGGCTGGTTTACATCTAACGGCACCCACAAGACGTAATGAGATGGTATTAGAGTTTAGGCTTCACGGACCTACAGTAAACTAAACTTGTTGCCCGTCTCATGCAAGTTGACTTTAGGTGTAATGTGTTTACACTGGGTTGCAGAGCAACCAACGCGTGCCGCACAGTTAGATTTCGATCACAACAATGTCAAATCCCTCTTATTTCTAGATCGCACTCATGAAAAGATTATCAGGTAACGGCTCCTAAATGTGCCCCACATTTGTTCTGTGATTTATTTAAGCCGATAACGCATAACAGACAGGTTAAAGTTGGAAGCGATAAGTGCCAGTGAAATGGGTGTTGGCAGGCAGAATCCATATGTTGAACCTGGACGGTTGCTCCGGTGCGTACCACACTTACAGCCGGCATTGGCCCTGTATCTGCATAATGGATATACAAGGGGTCCTTGTTAGTGTCCGTTCCAGACAGGGGGGGCAGCGAATGGAGACGAGCCAGCCCTGGGAGATGGTAAACGTGGTCAAACTGATAAAACTGTCATTACCGCGTTGGGAACGGCCTGGAGAGGTGCTAGGATAGGCAGAGAGAGAGGAGAGAAGAGAGAGAGAGAGAGAGGAACAGGGAGAGAGAGAGAGGGAGAGAGAGAGCACATCCTGTCAGGGAGGGATGTTGGCGCACTGCCTTTGAGCTGTAAAATCAAACATTCACTGTGCTACAGGAGGGGACGGAGAGAGGGGGCCAAGGGATTGGAGGGTGTTATAACGCAGAGCACTGCCAAGGTAACTGTGAGGCTTGGCGATGAGGTACGGACATGGACCATGTGTGAAACGCCGGAGGGCTTTTAATTTGAAACGATGGATACACTCGGCTGCTGCAACTTTCATATGGACACAAAACTGGCTGCAGGGGCCATATCTACCATTACGAATGAACGGATGTCTGTCAACTTGTCAATCGCGACGTTCTTTCGGCAGAAATGAGTGCGGAAAAGAGTGTGTTTCATAGACTGTGAAAAATATGTATTTTTTGTGAAGTGCCTGCAAGTAGTGCTCTCCTTCTCTCTCTCTCTCTCTCTCTCTCTCTCTCTCTCTCTCTCTCTCTCTCTCTCTCTCTCTCTCTCTCTCTCTCGTGCGTGTGATACAGAGGTAATACGCAATCACAAGATCTCAGATCTTTGCACTGTCGCCCTGCCTGTCAAAAAAAGTATTTCAAAATGCCTCTCTTGGTTTATAAAGCATTGAATGATTTAGGGCTAAAATACATTTTTGATCCTTTGCTACATCATGAACCATCCAGACTTCTCAGGTCATCTGGGAACAGGTCTGCTGTTTGAACCCAAAGGCCGAACTAAACGTGTTTCCATCGGTGGAAATAGGAAACCGCCTTCCTGATCCTCTCGAGGTGACAGGCCATCTGGTTCACTGAGATTCCCCTTTGGGACGCTAAATGGATCACATGTGCAAAGCATTGATCACATGTGCAAAAGCACTGATCCCATGTGCAAAAAGCATTGATCACATGTGCAAAGCAGCCTAACTGTGGCCCCAATCCAGGTTCTATATCGCTGCATTGATTTGGGTCTTGGCTGTTGCTATTGGGCCTCTCTGGCTTCCACTCTGCTACTGCTGCTATCAGTCAGCTGTGCCAGATTTGTGCCTGTGTGTGACTCTCATAGAGGGGGCGGGTCTGCAGCGTCTCCCACTGACTCCACTGTGGCGTAGTGAGCAGTCTGCAGTCACGTAGCTTTCCACTGCCCCGGAGGTCCGCCCGTCTGTCTGTGGTGAGGGGCAGCAGAGGATGCCTCGGATAATTCATCCGCAACTTTGATCTGTTCTTGTTCATAAAGATCTGGCACGATCTTCAGACAGAAGGGAGGGGATGTTTTTGGAGCGTGGCTGAACCCCTTTCACGATTTTCTTTTTTTTTAAAACCCTTTGTTTTCCACAACGGAGTATGGCGTAATGTTTACAGTGAAAAACATCCCAATAGATTTGGTAATAGCTGTCTGATTCTGCAGCAAAGGGGGCTGCTTAAAGTCTGCGGTGAGAAGTTGTTGTTGAGCGTCCTTTTTCTTGGCTCCCGTCAATGACACAACCAGGGTGATGTCACATCATATGGGTGGCCGCCATGAGAACGGCCTCGTCACTAACATTTCCATCCCGGCGCGTATAAACAAGCCGTCCAGATCCGGCCGTCCAGGTTGATTATGCATCACCGAGGGCGTCCAGGTGTGGACCGAACACTTTGTTGATTCACAGGGAGAGACCGGATCGTCTCACCTGCTCTGACACCCCGCCCCCAACACATACGGACACATATGCTCGTATACACCCACTCAGCAACAACCACACCCACACGCAGATGTGCATGGAAGCAAGCAGATGCTAGAGCACATAGGCTAACATGCACACACGCACGGACCCACACACACTCACGCACCCGCATGCACACACACACACACAAAACTTCCTTCAACACTCTTTTTATTGCACAGTGGAGTCAACTGAGGTCATTTGGATGATTTTATTTATTCATATTTTACGATCATGTTGTGGTATCCTTTTCTTTTGCTTTTATTACATAGTAGACTAGACTAGATAGTAGAGAGATATAGGCAAGAGAGAAGGGAGACATTTGAACTCAGGGTCCTCATGACTCACAAGGAGCTTTCGGTCCGCGCACTTAACTGGCTGCGCCACCAGGCACCCATCTGGATAAATTTATGAATTCAAAACTACTTCCAGATCAAATATTCATAACCGGGGGCCATGGCTGGGCCACTGATCAGTCCAGGAACTCTTTGCTGGGGCGGCGGGGCCTTCAATTAGTCTCCCACCTACTGGGCGTACCTAGCACTATACGCTTAAACACACAAGATTTAAAAGGCATTGATCGGCTGCAATCAATAGAGCGCTGCCTGGGGGGGTCTCTGTTTGAACATTCATGAGCATTTGAATGCTATTTGAATGTTTCTGTTGTTCATATGTGAGCCCCCTGGTCCCCGTGTGTGTGTGTGTGCGTGTGCGTGGTTGTGCAGTAGGAGGGTGAGTTTAGGTGATGCAGAGGGGAACTGGGGTGATGATGAAACCAGATTGCAACTGAAGGAGGACGCACAGATCACTGCTGATGCCACTGTGATCTGCCTGTCACTTGGACTTGCTGTCAACAGCCTTGATCTGTGTTAGATCTCAGTGCCAGGTGGTGTATATTTGTGAGCTGAGATGTAGTTTAGTATGAAGTCTCTTAGAGTTAAAGAGTGCTTGGTAGTTATTGGTAATGTTGGCAACCCTATCTACAGCAGTGGTTTTCACATTTTTGTGGGTAAGGCAAAAATAGACACCCGTATAGAGCATCGCAGTTCCCGCCCACTTCCTGGTTTTTCGTGGTGCCGGAAGGAAAAGCTCAATGCATTTTTCCCATTGACATTTCCAAAAATATTTATATCAATTAATTTAAGCCTAGAATCAAGCCATCCAGGGTCCTGGTGAATCATGACCATAAAACGTTTTTTTCTGTGATTTTTTTTATTTTATATTTAATGATATGATATACTATATTTAATAAATACCCTTTGTTTTGCCGTTTTCAAAAAAGTTTTTTCACAGAATCAAACGTTTTATGGTCATGATTCACCAGGACCCTGGATGGCTTGATTCGAGGCTTAAATTAATTGATATAAATATTTTTGGAAATGTCAATGGGAAAAATGCATTGAGCTTTTCCTTCCGGCACCACGAAAAACCAGGAAGTGGGCGGGAACTGCGATGCTCTATAGTGAAAATACCTGAGCTACAAGCTCTCAAACCTTACACCTATTTTGGAATTTGTTTGAAAAAAATAAAATAAATATATCTCAAATGAGCACATCATATCATAGCCAAAATAGGGACACCATAGTTGAAAGTAGTTAAAGTACTGTATATGTTTTTAGCCTATATAATTTGTCTCTGTATTGGGAAATGACTTCACACACAGTAGAGATGGGTTCATGGGGTCGGGATTTGTAGTGCGCCCCCCATCCAGTTATTACACTGGCCTGGGGTGCAGCACAAGAGACAAAGACAAGACAAAGAAGACCATTCGGGCTCACTCGAACTCGCCACCTGATTGGCCAACTTTCGCTGTCAATCACAGAACGATGAGCGACGACGCTGATAGGCTTTACCAGGCTAGCGGATCGGAGCAACGGTGCGCCTCGCCGGTCGGAATGTAACGTTTGTGAAGTCCACCGTCCACCATTAGGCAAGGGATGAAGGCTTCAGATTGAATCAGTGTTTTCTGAGGAAGCTTTCAAAGGGGTCAACAAGTTGTAAAAATGTTAACCACTCAAACCCCATGCATTGTTGAGCGGAGTCCCTCAGGGCTCTATACTATTGACTTTTCTGTTTTCGCTCTATACAGTACATTAAATAGCTTAGCTGAAAATAGCCGATCAACAGGCCAAGTCGCTCCAATCTGCACCAAACTTGGCACAAACACTGTTCAGAGGTCTGGCATGAGAATGTGTGGTCCCCAGGGGCCCCCATCGAGGGCCCCTGGGTGCCACAGGTGCACCGTTGCTCCAATCCGCACCAAACTTGACACAAACACAAACATTGTGAGCTTGTTGATTGGCTAATCTCCGCAAAGTCTTTCCCCAGAATACGGATGCTGGAGTTTAAGTGGAAAAAATACTGCATTTAAGTTATAAAAAGTAGGAATTGATAAAATCCCAAAAGGGTAGCACATCCAACATTTCAAAGCATTTAAGTTGTTTGAAATATGTGCATCAGTTGTCTTAATGAACCACGACTCATGAATGAAGCACTTTTTAAAGTCTACATCTGCACCTAGAATCACAGTTATTGTCTAATAGGTGTAAGTTTCCTGTAAGTTACCTGTACATTTCAATATTGAGCATCCCTAACACAAAGTACTGATATAGTGAATTACAAACATTTCTTATCCTTTTGTATAGACGAATCCACAGAGCGGCAATCATATCTGCGGTGTCAAGTGGCTGCCGCTCCGCACCGCGACACCGCAGCTACAGGCAGCGCTCTGGGGGATTCGTCTATAGTTGTATATTGTTGCTGTCAGGTGGAAGCCTCATATGTCCCAAACTGTTACTTTTTAGGATAAACATTTTGTTTTTAAATAGCAAAAAATGCTGTTTTTGCTACTTCCGTGTGACATATCAACATAATACATTATGGATGTAGGGCATTCATTAAGAGAAAAAAAAACCCATAAAAAGTATGGAGATAAGAGGTCTCTCTGCCCGACAGCAACGATATACTGCAATAATAACGTGTTGTTGTCACAAAAGCCCCCAAGGAACTCCTGGACTTGTCTAATGTGCCCCCGTGCACACCGTGTTGAGAACCAACTGATCTACAGCATTGTCTCTGCCGGTGTTAAAATTAATATGCCAGGATGCTTTTATCGGTCACCAGTAAGATTGTAATGCAGATTACACATTTCTTCCCCCACAGAGCAATATACTTTGTGCTGCCGCCAGCCAACCCTCGTGGACATGAAAAGAAGTTGTCCAATTTAAATGCAAATGTCTCCACAAACAGAGGAGTTGGGTACAGTAGTAACGCAGGGTTTGATGGTGTAGATTAAAAATAATGCACGTTTTGATAGATGAGACGCGGGCATCTGTATTCACCGGGAAAGATATTTCCGAACTATACCGACTGCTTGCTTGATGTCTGTTCCTGTATAACCCCGGTATTGTTGCCTCATCAGAGTGTTTTACAACGACTTGTAACAAACTGCGTCAATGTTTATGTGCCTTTTAGCTAACTCTTTGGTAAAGTGGTGCAAGATTTACAAAGTGTAGACTTCTGGCTAAGTCCACACGAGTACGTCAACAGATGGGATGGTGCAGATGGTCGCATGATTAGGACTATGATGGGAGCATTTCAGAGGGAATGTGCTGCATTCCATTAATGAGGGGAAAAACAGTTTTATTTTTAAATGTCTTCTTTTCGGGTTTCTTCTAGAATCTGACAATTTCTCTGTGGCATGCCCTGTATCGAAATGTTCACAATCGGAAGCAAAAGATTCACACATCAATTGCACTATACCCAGCACTATTCCAGATGTACAGTATCACACACACACACACACACACACACACACACACACACACACACACACACGCATAGAAGCACCCCAACAATCAGTCATATGCGTTTAGACATTTACTGCAGCTGTTATGTTTGTGGCACACACCCTAACTGCGGCGTTAATCATTTCTGCATGGCGGAGAAGCCCTCCCATCCCTCTAACCCATCTCACAATTAATCCACATCCTCCACGCTTCGAAGGGTTAACACCGCGAGACGACAAATTATTCACAAGCGTCCAGAAACCATGTAACTGCCTCCACCGGCTACACGCGGATTGATCGATTGCTTTGTTTATCAGTCATAAAACTATTAGCCATCAATCTTTCATCCACCCCACACCCACCCACCCACTACCCCTCTCTCTCTCTTCCTCCCGGAGCACTTTTTTTGTGAGCATGATTATAGATTCATTAATGCATGGATAGTTGTGTGTTAGTCAAATGATCCATGTGTGGCGGGGATACGGTGTGCATAGATTACTGCACAGATGCCCAGTGAGGAATGTTTTAACCCCTTAAGACCGGGAACGCATCCTGTGTGTCGTTTTAAGATTTCTTTGGGCTATTCAAAAAATAGCAGATCTACAAGCTCATAGCGCGGCACCATGAGCTTGTATATCTGCTATTTTTGAAAAAAAAGTTTTTGCAAATCTTTAAATATACATGTTTTTTTAAAGCGAACATTTTGTAACTCAAATCTTTGCTTCTGGGGGGATTCTACAAATGTCTTCTAAATCCTAACATTTTATTTTAAATTTTTATATATGGTGCTATAATATCAGTGGTTCTCAAACCTTTTCATGTCAAGGAGCCCCCAAAATTATATATATTTGGCCGCAGACCCCCATCTCAAAATATGCCGTTCCAGAAGCAAAGATTTGAGTTAAAAATGTTCGCTTTAAAAATATTTATATTATATTAAAGATTTGCACACATTTTCAAGATTTTTCTCAAAAAAAGCAGATCTACAAGCTCATAGCGCGGCACTCGTTGCCACGCTATGAGCTTGTATATCTACTATTTTTTAATAGCCAAAGAAATCTAAAAATGACACAGATTCTGTCCCGGTCTAAATGGGTTAATTAACGGTGCACAGTTTTGCTTTCTGAGGGAAGGAAGGAAGGAAGGCCCCTTTGTGTTGAGGAAAGAGGACGATGTGACGGATGGAAGGATGGATGGAGGGAGGGAAAAGGAAGAGAGACGAAGGGGTGACCCAATTCCAAAGGGAGTTGATTGAACATGACAGCAAATAATAATAAAAACGCTGAGATGCGACGCATGAGTCGTAATGGGTCTCTGCTCTGTGAAACGTAACTTGGAATGACCCCCCCCCCGGCAAGGTTGCTCATCCTCATTTTGGGGAATTTGGGGGGGAAGTGAACCTTTTAGTTGTTTCCTTTTAGCTGATTCTGTCTTATTAGTTGACACCGCAGAAACAAACAACACAGATTTGGTATTGTGTTTTTTTTTGTCAGTGCACTTAAGTGCATGTTCTGTTCTTTGCTTCTTTTTGCTTCGTTTGCTGTAAACATTGCTCCCAATAAATATTTGTGTGGCTGTGTGCGGGAATCCTTTGTTCTACGATAGTCGGCGCATGATCTTCTCTGACGCACCTGTCGATCTACAGGTGTGTGAATGTTCTGCTCGTTTTCCTTTTGTCTGGGAGCCGCAAGGTTCTCGGTTCAATCCCCGGCTCCTCTTGTCGAAGTGTCCCTGAGCAAGACGCTGATCCCTTAATTGCTCCCAATGAGCAGGCTGGTACCTTGAATGGTTGCCTACGCCATCTGCGTGTGAATATGTCCAGCATAAATGCGTAATATGTAATGGTGTTCCAGTTTGTAGTGTGTGTGAATGGGTAAATGTGAAGTACATTCTAAAGCGCAGTGGTCGGAAGGACGAGAAAAAGTGTATAAATGCAATCCATTTACCATGTACAAGTACCTGTAGAGTTCATTGTCATTTGTCCTACAGTATATGCAGGCATTCAACAGAAACGGTATGTACTGTATGGTGTTGCAGACATTGGTGCGGCTGCTGATAACAACAATACACAGGGGTCAATATGCCAGTAATTCTATGGACATTCGCTTTACCTAAGCCCCCTTCCCCCCCGGCTAATAGGCTGAATTATACATCCAGACATGTTGTCAGAGATCAGTTGACCCTGAAACTATTGGATTTCACGTTAAAAGCTTCAGCGGCTCAGATGAGCGCGCCGCGCTACAAACAGATCAGCTAATCTATGCTCAGACCTTGCCTGAGGCCTGCGGCGCAGAGAGGTGAGCGTGTTTTTGGTGGAGTTACGGTACATATCGTCGCTGTCCGGCAGAAACCTTGTATCTCCATTTTTAAACTTTTTATACGTCTTTTTTTTGTTGATCTGCTGTCTTTGCTCTTTTAAACATTTTAAACAAGTCAAAGTCAGAAGTGCTTGTGTGTGTCTGTGGGTTTTATATATTGCACCAATGAAAAGTGTTAACAAGAACTTGTAACTAAACAATAATTACATTGAATCCTTAGGAACACACAGGTTATTTTTCCCGTTTCCTGAAAAGCAACTGCTTTGGACATAAGAGGTTTCCACCTGACGGCGACGATATGTCTGTCCAATTACGGGGCCTTCGGTGTTTTGACCGTGCAAAAATGAGAAACGAGGGAACGTGAAACGTAGAACGTGCACACACACAAAACACTCGCAGCCAAATACACCGGGCGCGAACACACACACACGCGCCGTCCGGACACGCATGCATGCACAAACACATGCGCGGCGCACAGTAGCACGCAGTGCGCTTAGGGGCAGGGGGGGGGGGGCAGTGATTTGTTTACTTTTTTAACCCATTAAGACCGGGAACGCATCTGTGTCTGTCATTTTTAGATTTCTTTGGGCTATTCAAAAATAGCAGATATACAAGCTCATAGCGCAGCACTCGGTGCCGCGCTATGAGCTTGTATATCTGCTATTTTAGAAAAATCGTGAATCTTGAAAATTCGTGCAAATCTTTGAATAGGTATTTTTAATTAGATTATTTTTTACTCAAATCTTTGCTTCTGGGGGGTCCCTGGAACAAAATATTTTAAGATGGGGTTCCGCGGCCAAATACATATCATTTTGGGTGGTCCTTGACATGAGAAGGTTTGAGAACCACTGATATTATAGCAACATAAGTTATTTTCTTTTTTTTAACTGTTTTAGAAGACAATTGTAGAATCCCCAGAAGCAAAGATTTGAGTTACAAATGTTCGCTTAAATATATATATATATTCATGATTTGCGCAAATTATGTTCACAATTTTTTTTAAATAGCAGATCTACAAGCTCATAGCGCGGCACTCGGTGCCGCGCTATGAGCTTGTATATCTGCTATTTTTTAATAGCCCAAAGAAATCTTAAAATGACACACAGGATGCGTTCCCGGTCTGAATGGGTTAAGAGACGGAGCCCAGGCAGTACAAACAACACTATCCCCCTGCCAGAGAGCCTATGAATATGGATAAGTCTGGACGCCACCCCGTCGGCGGTGGCCCGCGGTTGGCACGTTGTTTTGTTTTTCAACCGAGCACGGTTCTACAGTATGCACCAGCGACTAATCGCTTACAGCGAGGGTAATTCCTCCCGCCGCGCTAAGAGGCAGCCTCCTCTCTTCTGCATCGTGCTCTTATTAGCAAGCCGCGTTCCGTCGGCTATAGCGATGAATTATTGACATCCGAGCTGGAGCCTCATGCCCGCGTGTGTGTCATAATCAGTGGGTGCAGATATACGTATTGATAAAAGATTCATCAGCGTGCTGTCATGCTGATGAAAGATGTTTTAACCCGTTAAGACCGGGAACGCATCTGTGTCATTTTCAGATTTTTATTTTTTTTCAAAAATAGCAGATATACAAGCTCGTAGCGCCGGCACAGTGTGCCGGCGCTACGAGCTTGTAGATCTGCTATTTTTGAAAAATCGTGTACATTTGTGAAAATCTTTGAATATATATATTTTTAATGCGAACATTTGTAACTCAAATCTTTGCTTCTGGGGGCCCCTGGAACAAAATATTTTGAGAATGGGGGTCCTTGGCACGAAAGAGTTTGAGAACCGCTGATATAGCAACGTAGGCTTTTTCAAAAAACTGTTAGGATTTAGAAAACATTCTGTAGAATCGGCCTCAGGTCTTAATGGGTTAATTGAAATAAACACGCAAACGGTTTGGGACGAGAGAGGCGAGACAGAAAGACAGTTAAAGGGAGACAAACAGAGGGAGTGGGGGGAGGCGAGAGAGATGCAAAAAGAGTTACTCCAGTAGGGATTATGAACACGAGTTCATCAGGTTTATTGGTTATGTTTTCTCCCGCAGGCTGTTGTGCAAACTGGGCATAAACACGCGCGTACAGCCGCACAGTCTCGCTTGCATGGTCTGACTCTATAACCTCACTGGGCCTACGTGACCTCTTTTCACCCCCGTCAGCCAGCTTGTCAGCATGAGAGACACAACAGATGACACATGTAATCCGAAATGCCAAGCGTGCCCTGCCCTCCACGGCGCTCTAAACTGATCTGGAAGCAGCCCCATGTATTTCTGCTGCCTCATTATGTTGTTGTTGTTGCTTGTTTTCTTGTGTAATTACCCCTAAAAAAGCTTCCGTGTTGCGTGTGTCAGCAGCTCCAGGCGGCGGGGTGAGGGGAGGACAGGACCAAAGGAGAGAAGAAGGGAGACGAGATAAAGAGCAGAGAGGCGAGGAGAGGAGAAGAGAGGAGAGGCGAGGAGAGGAGGGAGTAGAGGCGAGGAGAGGCGATGTGAGGCGAGGAGAGACGAGGCGAGGAGAGGCGATGTGAGGCGAGGAGAGAAGAGGTAAGATGAGGCAACCGTCTTTCTGAGGAAAGTGATTTAAATTGCATTTAAACAATACAGAGAGTCTCGGGTTTCCGGGGAATAGAGTTGGCGCAGTTGGCCAATCAACCGAGCACAATCCCATTCTCAGGCATGCTGGGGATATGCTCGCATTGCTCGTCCCGAAACGCCCACGATATACCCGGTAATTAAAACTTTGGGGGGAAATTCCTGTGAGGCAAACGCAGAGATGTGAGGGGGGGGGGGGATTGGGAGGGATGTGTGCATGTGGTTGGAGGCCAGTGTGCAAGGCTGTGTGATGCTGACACAATCATGTTCACTTTTTTGATGTAGACCTCTCATCTTTTATGCCATGTGATTTGTTTGCTAATGGCTATGGGCTACTAATGCACTGTCAGAGATTTTTTTTTATTTTCTTCTTTTTTTTTTGTGTATCTTGTGTTTTTTTTTTTCCCTGCTAGTGGCAGGGCTCTAAGGATGGCAGTGTCAGATCGGTTTGTCCATCCGTCTGTCTGTCTGTTCATCCAACACTTTCCCCTCAAATAACATATCTTGGAAACTATTGGGCTGGGCTGCCATGGCATTTACAGTGCACCTCCATGAGGATGGCCCCTACGGATGTTGGTGACCTCATGGCTTTTTTAACTCCTGCGCCACCATTAGGCCAGTAATTCCAATTGCACAGAAGGTGTCTCAAAATCTATTTGACGGATTGAGACGAAAATTGTTGTAGTGCATTCACATACGCTGGAGAATGAACCCTAACCATTTGATTGACCTGTGACATGACATGTGGCCTTTCTAGCACCACTCAGGACAGAATTTCAACTTTGCACACAAGACATCTCATGTTCTAATCCTGCAGATTACAGGATTAACCATGTTAATTTTGGTGACCCCATAGCCTTTACTTAAGCACTTGGATGGCCCCTACGGCCTCTTCTCCCAAAAGTTAGTTAGATTAGATGTAAGGAGGAGCACAAACTAGTCTAGGTGCTTCTAGCAGGGCGTACAGACTCTTAATCTTGTTTCTTTCTTTTGCAGTCCATCTATTTTGGAATAAGATTGATCTATTAAGTGAATTACTCAAATCTGTAATAATATAGATTCACTCTTTGAAAGTCTTGTCCTTTTGTCAGTGAAATTCTCCACTTACCTTAATACCCATTGGTAGATACTTTACCATCGTTCATTCCAGATGTCGAAATAGGGGGATATTCTACAATTGGAATGCGACTTTAGAATATACAGGACGAGAGGGAGGCCGTTGGTAACAGAATTCTGACCAAGCATTTACCACAGCAGCATGATTTACTGTACTACTGACTTTTGACTCAAACTTAAGTGGAAGAGTGAGGTTAAACTGTGGCCCTTCGAGGAGCGCTGCTACAGTGAATAGCGGTGGCTGAAGAGTCGTGGAGCTTAGCAGATCAGTAAGACAGAAAAACCCTCACACCAGCGAGATTTCAGCCCCAGCTTAAAGGCTCCGGGGGAATGGATTTGGACCAACATCACATGAAATTGCTTCTTCAAAGTCCCCTTATCTAGGCACGGGGAAAATCTTAAAATGGTCCTGCAAGTGGTTTTACCGCTGCAAAACATGCAATCACGTTTCACACTTTAAATTACATGCTTAGCTATTTCTTCTTTGATGGGCCAAGAGGTCAAGTGCTTAAAGATTTGTCCCTTTCAGGGTTTTTTTGAGAAGTGCAATATTCCTGTTATCTTTCGCTTACAGCCAGACGCCTGCCCATTCTAAACAAAATTCCTTATAATAATATTCCTTATAGATAAATACCGATGAGCATTAGTAGACGTACATGGACACATTCCTGTCCCACACATGCTGTGGTGCATGAACACGCACGCACGCACATACACACACGCACACAGGCACACACGCACACACTGTATGGATAATGTACAGTAGGCACGCACAGCGGCGTGATCCCCTGAGTGATTGAAACCGCACACAAAAACAAACCTTAAAAGGATGATGCCGCTCAGTTTATCCTATGAGAGACTTAAACTTCACTAATCTGATAAGTACTTTACTGAAGCCAGACGGCTGTTTACTCACCTGAAATGTGGGACATCAGCAGTATTCATTGTTTGGAGGCTTGATTTCCGTCCCTGAAGGATCCCAAATATTCTGGCATACGCTTAGCACGCCGCGACGTACTGTAGGTGTGATACCGTAAAACGCAATAAATTAAGACATGCGTCCGTTGATTATAGTGGTAATACCCAGGAGGGCATTCTGCACCGTGATTACATACCGTGATGTGGTTAGGTATGAGGTGTTTGTATCTGAACAGAGCCGCTATTCACAGTTAAAGCACTGTCTCTGGGGTATTCTGTCTCACAAATGTTACCGGTGCTTTTCTTTATCTTAAACGTTCCCACCGTGGAAGTGTAAAAGAATTTATGAAACGTTCTTCATAATCGGGTGCAAGGTGTGCTTTTCATGAAGTGTGGGGGAGAGTCACAAAGGGACTGTAACTTCAGTCAGTATTGAGTCTTAACTGTGTGTTCCCAGCGGCAGCCACTTTGTCGCAAGATGTTGCTGTCGCTGTAGCCTGCTTATTGTGCGCATTGCTTACAGCAGATATTTACTTTGTCTTTGCCATGGTCATCATGGAGTTTGTATTTTATTAACCCATTTAATCCGGGAACGCATCTACAAATCTTCTAAATCCTAACAGTTTAATGAAAACCATATGCTGCTATATATATCAGTGGTGCTCAAACTTTTTCACGTCAAGGACCCCCAAAATTATATGTATTTGGTCGCAGACCCTCATCTAAAAATATTTTGTTCTAGGGGCCCCCAGAAGCAAAGATTTGAGTTAAAAAAATATATATTCATAGATTTGCAAATAAAATTTTGATTTTTCAAAAATAGCAGATCTACAAGCTCATAGTGTGGCACTCGGTGCTGCGCTATGAGCTTGTATATCTGCTATTTTTGAATAGCCAAAGTATAAAATAATGGTTATAGCTAAAATCTAAAATGACACAGATGCGTTCCCGGTCTTAATGGGTTAAAAGGCAGTCTCATTAATATATCAATCAGTGAGAGCTCAAGGTGTTCTCCTGCCAGCAGCTGTGCCCAACAGGAGAGCTCACATGCGGGTATAGTAGAAGTGCAGACCGCTGGTGTCTGTCTCTGGTGATTCTAATAGGCGACGCACGTAGATCTGCCCTCTGGTGCTTGTTGTGGCTGCCGGTGTGTGAGCTCACGGTATAAGCCTCGGCCGGGGTGGTTCCGGGGGCCGTAGGGTTATTATAACCACACTGACTGGAGAAAACTGGCGGCGGCAGGGAGGATGAGGAGAGGAGAGGATGAAAGAGGTCATGCAGAGAGACCGTGAAGAACCTGGTTAGAAGACTTAACACACATCGTTCAGTCAGTCTGCCATGCAGGGCTGACCTACTTCGTACTCTGATTCTCCCTCTCTCTCTCTCTGTTATAGTAGTTATGTATGACAGAGATTCAGAGAAATGGTGACTCAACACTCGCCCACTGCCCTCCTCTCTCTCACTACAGCTGAATAAAGCTTTTTGGACCAAAACTGAATGAATTAAAAAAAAAACGAATCCGTTCAAAAAACGAAATCAATCAATTTGATAACGTAACGCACATACAGTACATCTGAGGCCATGGTTCTCAGCAGGAAACCGGTGGATTGCCCACTCCGGGGAGGGAGTGAGTCCTCACCACAAGTGAAGTATTTCAAGTATCTCGGGGTCTTGTTCACGAGTGAAGGGAAGACGGAGGGGGAGATCAGCTGGAGAATCGGAGCAGCAGGAGCGGGATTGTGTTCGCTGTACCGCACTGTTATGGGCGAAAAGGAGAGCCGAGCCCAGAGTGCAAAGCTCTCGATCTACCGGTCACTCTTCATTCCTTTACCCTTCACCTATGGTCAGGAAATGTGGGTCACGGCCGAAAGAACAAGATCGCGGAAACTGAAATAGGTTTTCTCAGGAGTGTGGCTATAGCATCTCCCGTAGGGACATAGGATGAGAAGCCAAGTCATCCATGAGAGACTCCGTGGAGTAGATCCGCTGCTCCTCTTTGCGCTCCTTTGTTGAAGTGCTTTGGGCATCTTGGGCATCTCCCCAGGGTGGTTCCAGGCACACCCTGCTAGGAAGAGGCCACGGGGCAGACTGATGACCAGGTGGGGGATATATATCTCCATGCTGGCCTGGGAATGCCTCGTGATACCCCAGTTATAGCTGGCTGATGTAGGCAGGGAAAAGGGGATTCTCTGCTGGAATTGCTGCCTCCACGGCCCGACGATGGAAGATGGATGGATGGACGGACATACAGTAACGTGCAAAATCAAACCAACGCAGTTACACTCAAGAGTGTAATGCATATCTGCATAACCCCCCCCCCCCTCCAATATTCTCATATTATATGCAGAGAGCAGGCCTCACAATTGGAGTGATACTGTAAAATGCAATAAATTAATACATGCGTCCGTTGATTATAGTGGTAATACCCGGGAGGGATTGCTTTACTGTGATTATGAGCACTGCAGCAGTTAGGTGATGTGATTAGGTATGAGGTGTTTGTATCATCAAGGCACCCCTCATCACGGTAAAGAACCGTCTCTGGGGTAATATTCTGTCTCACAGGCGTTACTGTGCATTTCCTATATTAAACACAGTCCTACTGCGGAGTAAAATAAATTATGAAATATTTGTTTCATAACCCGAGCAAGGTGTATACTTTTTCCTGGGGGGCAGTCATTGTTTTGCCAGTCTGACTGCACACTTGAATTACCTATTGTATAGTTCAGTGGTTTTCAAAGTGGGGGCTACGGCCCCCCCAGGGGGACCAACTGGAAAAAGAGAATTCAATTCAGTTAAAGGCTTAGTATGTAACTTTGACCTGTGTTTACATATAACAAATCAATGTATGAATCCTTTACCCATAATTTCCCTCTATGCCAGCAGTCGTCAGCCACTGGAGGAGTGTGGTGTTTACCTGCAGAAACAGTAGGCCTGACCTCTAATAGTCGAATAGTCGACTAATTAGTCGAGGGGTGTCTGAGTCGACTGCCATTTTTTTATTTATTTTTTTATTTTTTTTATTATTCCACTGAGAGATTGGCTTAGTTTTTTATATTAACTCATTCAGTGCCATTGACGTCGCCGACGTCACGTTTTTCATAAGCCCAGAGTGGTCATGATTTCTTTTTTTTTTTTTTTTTTTTCATAACCCAAGATATGCTGATTTGAAGATTTGCTGCTCCATTCACTTCTTGTTTAACTTCTTACTGAAAAAGGCTGTATCTCGGCTCCTAAGCACTTCTTTTTACAATGTATTTTTGGCCTTGGCACAGGGGTGATAAGTTTGGCACTGAATGAGTTAATTAACTAATAGTTTGCCGAAAATAGGATATACATCATGATTTATTGGGAGAAACCAATAGTATTATGTTAAATCAGACACTAAGCACCCCTACAGCCAAATGGAATGTTCCTCTATTGCATAACATATTTTTTGCATGATTTGACTGAGAGATTGGCGTTCGAATCAGACTGATTCGACTGCCAATCTCAGTCGAATCATGCAAAAAAATATATATATATATAGATTTTGGGGGGGGGTGTCCTTAGTCGACTGCCAGTCGACTATTGGCAATTAGTCGCCAATCAGATTCGACTATACAAATCCTTAGTCGGGGACAGGCCTAAGAAACACACGTGCCCTCTTGCTGTATTTTGGGTGTTTTTACTGTTTGCTTTGGTAGCCCAGGTAAACGACACCACTATACTCCAGTGCAGAAGTGTAGCTAAAAAAACGCTTTATTAAAAAGGTAGGTCTTTAGCAGTGGTGTAAAGTAACTAAGTACATTTACTCAAGTACTGTACTTACTGTAAGTACAATTTTGAGATACTTTTAATTTACTGGAGTATTTCAAATTTTCTATACTTTTACTCCACGCCAACACTTTTGTACTTTTACTCAAGTAACATTTTGAACACAGGCCTTTTACTTGTAACAGAGTATTGTTATATTGCGGTATTGCTATTTTTACTTAAGTGAAATATCTGAGTACTTCTCCCACCGCTGGTCTTTAGTCCTCTTTTAAAAGCATGGACAGAGGGCTCTCAGGTGGTTCAGGGAGGGCATTCCAGAGTTGACTCTAATGGCACATGGCATCCCACTGGCAGTGGACGCACCGTCTCATCATCAGAGAGCACACACAAGACACTATATACTGTGTAGCTCCAGTCAGTCATTGAGGCTATAAAGCCTGGTCGGAGAGAGGGCCGTATAGGGGTTATTATAGGCCACCGGAAAACCACACTGACTGGAAAAATGGTCAGCGGAGGGGAGGATGAGGAGAGGAGAGGATGAAAGAGGTCATGCAGAGAGACCGTGGAGAACCTGGTTAGAAGACTTAAAGGAGCACTTCACCCCTGGAAGAAGTTCCAGGGGTGACCACAGGGGGGACCACAGGGGGACCACAGCGTATCACTGCCTATAACTTCAACTCCCAGAATGCTTTGGTGCCTTGTGGCAGGGGAGGTTCCATGTGGGTGTGATCTCCAACAATAACACATCCAAACAGCATGCCAGTGTCGCCATGTCTGCTTATTATAAGCGGCTTCTTTCTAAAATGTAGTTGATATTTGGGCTTGTTTCCAAATGTTTTGATTGCTGTTTAAACCAGTGGTTCTCAAACATGTTCATGTATTTTTCCACAGACCCCCATCTGAAATTATAATTTGTGGCAGGGAGCCCCTAACAAATATGTGTCAAAAATATTCCACATTTTGAAAAGCAAATAAAAATATTTTGCAAAAAATCCACATTTTGGACTTTTTCCCCCTCAAGATTTTTTTGTAAATAGCAGATCTACAAGCTCACAATGGGTTGCGAAGCGTTGTGAGCTTGTAGATCAGCAATTTTCAAATATATAATATCCCATGTCTAGGTAAAGTGCTCTTGGCATAGTTATTTTTCTTTTGGGCTTGTTTTCATAGACCTGGCTGCTTATTTCTCTCACAATATCTGGCAACACTGGCTGTCCTCGCAAACGTTCATCTAGTTACATATTATGTCCAAGGATTCGTTAGTGATGTCATATCACTGGGACATATAAGTATCTTCATGCAGTTTCACTTCCGTGTCGCATAGTATTGACATCACTGTCACATCCTTGGTATTATGATCCTAGCCTTTCGTGACGGTGTTTGTTTACCAGCGCTGCTACTCCACGCTGTATTTTTTTTTTCAAGCTTGCGCTTATGAAACACTACACAGGATTATTATTTCATGTCAACATTCAAGTACAACTATCAGAAGATAACTCAGGTAAAGTAATGCCTCACTGCAAGGGCCGCTGGCCGCAGCTAATGGGAGTGGCCGAGTGGCGAAAGAAGGTTGAACAAAGTGTTACGGACACCCCATTGGGGCTGTCTTTGAGATGGTCTGACTGAGACACGCCGAGACATGTAGTGCGGAAAGGAATGAGACCAATCTCTCATGATGCAAATAACGTCACGAATATTGCGAAGATTACTAGATATCTAAAAACACAGATTATTAAAAAAAAAAACCCAGGATCTTGTTTCTTGACTCCTAAACTTCATTAAAAGACCGAAACTTCTTCCAGGGGTGAAGTGCTCCTTTAACACATCGTTCAGTCAGTCTGACATTCAGGGCTGACCTACTTCATACATAACTCTCTCTCTCTCTCTCTCTCTCTCTCTCTCTCTCTCTCTCTCTCTCTCTCTCTCTCTCTCTCTCTCTCTCTCTCTCTCATCTCTCTCTCTCTCTCTCTCTCTCTCTCTCCTCTCTCTCTCCTCTCTCTCTCTCTCTCTCTGTTATAGTATTTATGTATGACAGAGATTCAGAGAAATGGTGACTCAACACTCGCCCAGAATGCCCGCTGCCCTCCTCTCTCTCTGTCACTGTGGCTTATTATAGCTTTTGGTCCAAAACCGAATGATTAAACAAAACAAAAAAAAGTGAATCATTTCAGGGAAATAAATCGATACATTTGATAACATGATGATGACATACATGCACATGCGCAGACACAAACCAATGTGGTTTATATAGGGTCCCATGTATGTCATGGAAACCTTGTATCTCCATATTTAATCTTTCTATGTTTTGTTTTTTTTCTCATAAAAACACAAACGTGTCAGTGTTGCGTGAAAATAGAAGATCTACAAGCTCACAACGCATCATATCGCGAGGCATTGTGAGCTCGTAGGTCTGCAAATTTCGCAACTTTTTGGCTGGAAAATAATGAAAAAAGTGTTGCTTATAATATAGGTTTTATAAATATTGAACCCAGGGCCTGTGACTAAATAATAACTACATTGGATCCATTGGAACACAGGTTCTTTTTCCACCCAAAAGTAACAGTTTTGGACATACAAGGTTTTTGCCCGACAGTGACGATCTAGTACATATAACCCCCCCCCCCCCCCCCCCCATGGTGGTCGTGTGTTGAATAACCTGGGTTGCGTAACGGAGATCGCATCGAGAAACAGAGCCATCACCCCCTTAAAGAAGACATTGCACGCTCTCCCATGGTCCTACAGAAATAATAACAGCCAGACTTTACAGATGACATGGCTGAGATCAATAGGCTGTATTGTTTGAGCACAAAAGCTTCATTTTGCGTCCGTGCTCTCATGAAAAGGACTGATTGTAGTGGAGACTGGCTGTTTTATGGCATGATGATCATCACATACGCACACGCACGCACGCACGCACGCACGCACGCACACACACACACACACACACACACACACACACACACACACACACACACACACACACACACACACACACACACACACACACACATACATATGCTGTATATAAATGATGATCTCGCAAGGTTCTTTGTGAGTGTTCTATAATCCATTGTTGTTGAGTGGTCATGTAATTGTATCTCTGTTCCAATTTTGACTGTCAAGAGACACAAATGCACACAGAAAAGTGCATGTAGCACACACACATGCATATGCCACTAGACTGTATATGATGATTGATAACACATGATTTTCTTCAGATTCATAGTTTATTTAGCCTGCCTCAATTATAATTGTTTTCAATACACAATAACTCAAACAAACCCACCTCTATTCCATCCCAAAAAAATACAATACAGAATTACCAGAAAACAAAGCAAAAAAAAACAACTACAGAAACATGCAGCTCTCATTCAGTCCAGAATTGATTACAACAACAGGTTGGGTTATTGTACCTCACCATCTGCACAGGTCTCTTTAAGCTATTATTACTGTTATTGTTATTGACCCAGTACACCGCTATACAAGCAGCCCGGCCACAGCCAGCCATACCGACACTGGGTGTAAATTAACTAAGTAGATTTACTCAAGTACTCTACTTAAGTACAATTTTGAGGTATTTTTACTTTACTGGAGTATTTTAAATTTTCAGTACTTTTACTTCTACTCCACTACATCTCAGAGGCAAATATTGTACTATTACTACTACAATTATTTGAGAACGTTAGTTACTAGTTACTTTTCAGATATAAATTATGATATTGTGAAATATACATTAACCACTTTGGCCCTATTTTATACCGAGGCTTTTTGAAAATAGCGTCGCATCGCGACGTGTTGTGAGCTTGTAGATCTGCTATTTTCAAACATTTTAGTACTTTTACTTTTGGTGCAAGTACATTTTTATGCCAATACTTTTGTACTTTTACTCAAGTACATTTTTAACTCTGGACTTTTACTTGTAACAGAGTATTTCTATTTTGCAGTATTGATACTTTTACTTAAAAGTAGGGTAAGTGATATTTTTTGGTTAAAACAAAAAGTACTTTTTTTTAAGGTTAAAATACTATATTCTGATTAGTAATCATTGCTATAGAGTGTTTGTTTCAGTAACAGGAGTCTCCCCGTCTCTCCAGCTCTTTAATAAACAGAAAATACATTTTTCGGTAGGTGTCAAAATCTCAGCCAATCAGGAGAAAGTACCCATTTTTAAGCTTAATTTGTATAGTTTTCAGTTCCAATTTTGCATGCTCATTTCTTAGTGTCATCACTTCCAATTTCACTTGTTTAATCTGTATCCTGATTGAGTTCTCTGTCCTGGTTGGATAAAATTGGAAATGAAACTGAAACTGAAACGAAAATGCATTTTCTGTTTAATAAAGAGATGGAGAGACAAGGAGACTCCTAATACTGAACAAACACTCTATAGCAATGAGTACTATCAGAATATAGAGCTATTTAACAATTATTTTAACCAACGCAAATCACTTACCCTACCTTTTAAGTAAAGAATTTGAGTACTTTTTCCACCACTGCATGCGCGTGCCATGCGCCAGTGCGCGAGCACCAACAGCACCCAGTTCTATAGCACACCCCCCACTGATCCAGTAAGCCCCAACTCCGTCGGCCACACTACAGTGCACCATAAGGCCAGCCCGCCAAGTCTCCACCCCACTGAAATCCCCCAACCCATATAGGAAGATGAACCGCAGAGCCAGACCAGCGCCTCACACCCTCCTAGTATAAGTTAGGTATGTCCCCTGCTTTCAGTACAAACACCTGTCTGTTTTGCATCCTATAAGATGAATTCTCATATGCCGCAATATTTCCTAGTTCAGTCAACCCATTACTGCATGGAAGGTTCCCCTGTTGCTGTTACAATGATGACAAAAGGAATGCTTGCACACCAACATAACAAAAGGAATGTCCACGGAGGTTTGGCAGATGCAAAACTATTATTTTTTAGCGTCCGTGTCCACAGAGAGCACCTTTGAGCTGGTGCGCTCCTCTTCCCAGTGCAGAGCATCGCGCTTCAGTGCTCCCGACGCCCGACGTGTTTTGGCGCAGCGCCCTGGGCGCTTCAAGCTGGAAACATTTCAACTTCTGGAGAGGAGCTCTGCTCTTTTTTATTCCTCCTGGCTGTGTTTGACAACCCGCTAATTTACAACCTGACTTTGAATCGTTATCCCACTGACCTGATACTAATTATCATGGTCAGGATCATGTCAGCATCATGTCAGTATCATGGACAGTATCATGTCAGCATCATGGTCAGTATCCTGGTCAGTATAATGTCAGTATCATGGTCAGGATCATGTCAGTATAATGGTCAGTATCCTGGTCAGTATAATGTCAGTATCATGGTCAGTATAATGTCAGTATCATGGTCAGGATCATGTCAGTATAATGGTCAGTATCCTGGTCAGTATAATGTCAGTATCATGGTCAAGATCATGTCAGTATAATGGTCAGTATCCTAGCCAGTATAATGTCAGTATAATGTCAGCATCCTGGTTAGTATCATGGTCAGTATCCTGGTCAGTATAATGTCAGTATCATGGTCAGGATCATGTCAGCATCCTGGTCAGTATCCTGGTCAGTATAATGTCAGTATCATGGTCAAGATCATGTCAGTATAATGGTCAGTATCCTAGCCAGTATAATGTCAGTATAATGTCAGCATCCTGGTTAGTGTCATGGTCAGTACCATGGTGTTCAGTACCTGTGTGTTCGAACGGTTGATCAGTTCGAACACACAGCGTGTCAATAAACACTGCATGCGTGTGCTATGGACATCATGATATCCAAATCCAAAGCGAACCCCCCCCCCCGCTCCAAAAAACGCTTGTCTGTAGACACAGCACATTAATGATGACAAAACTAAAAAGTGCTACCAAAAAAGGGTGTAAAGGTGTAGATAACATGTTTCGGTTAAGAAGTGTAAAGACACACACCTGCTGTGTCCTATTTGTAGGGACAAGATGGTCAATCAGGGATCGTTCATGTTCCAGGGCTCAGAACACACCCTCCCAATATAAGTAAGGTATGTCGCCCGTTTCAGTACAAACAACTCTATTTTGCATCCTATAAGATAAATAATCATACGCCGCAAAATTTCCCAGTTCAGTCAACCTTTCCTGCATGATTTCCACATTATTTTGTAATATATAATATCACAAAGGGAATGCATTGTGCCGTTGTGACACCTCCCCCAACTCAGCCTTTGATTTAAAGCAGCCATTTTAGCTCTCAATCGACCCACTGTTTATCCTGTTAGTATTATTGATTAACATCATGGAACAGAATGGAATTGGAAATAGACTTTGTCCATTCAGTATACATGCACAGTACAATCCTCAGTGTTAATTATCCCCGCCAGGCCTAAGGCCGGGGTCAGAGATTATATATTTTGGCCCCTGTGTGGGTCTGTACGGAATATATAGTATTTGTTTGTCCGCAGCTAATCTCGCAAAGTTCTACACCGATCAACATCACATTTCTTGTGCGGACCATTAGGCAAAGGAACTCATTCCCCGTATACTTGGGCCTCATGGTGGCTCTACAGTAGCCCATTTGACACTTATAGCCTATAAGTGAACTATACTGTAGGTAATTATTTTGCTACTCCTACACATCTTGTCCAGAACTCAAAACATCATCTCTGGAGTCATGTGATACAGTAGATCCGGTTCATTTGATTATATCTGTACACTCTCTGAGTGTAATTGGCACGAAGCCAATGTTGCCTCTTTTGAATAAACCAGTAAGGCATCTTATCAGCTCTGTTTTTGTAAGGCCTCCTGGGTTTTTTCAGGTTCAAAAACCTCTGGCAGGTTTCACACCGTGCCTTTCCACCTCTCTTAGACTCAACACACCGAGTACACACACACACACACACACACACACACACACACACACACACACACACACACACACACACACACACACACACACACACCCTCTATCATCCCCAGCAATAACGAGCTGTCATTGGGACTCAGTGATCTATGTGTCTGGCTGTGTCAGCGAGCAGGCATGCTGAAAGGCTGCTCTCCACTTCCGAGGCCTGCCAGTCAGTGCTGGGGGCACCTGAGACAGGCCTGGTGTCAGCCAAGGAGCATGATGGGTAGGCGAGGGGAGGGGATCAGAGAGAGAGAAAGATGGGGGGATACCAGCCATGTCAAAGCTTGACTCCCCCCCCCCCCCCCCCCCCCCACACGCACGCACGCACACACACACGCACACACACACCACCTTCCAAAAATATCCTGAAATGATAGGGAAAATACCCACCAACTAACAATGTTCTGACAGCCTAATAACATTTCCTGCAGAGGATTACAATACCTGGCATATTCCCCCTATTTTTAAAGATCAGAGATGGCTTTGGATGGAATTAAGTCTTAGCGCAATCGCATAAATAGGTATTTTACGCGGTTACAGAAGTGAGTTTACACTTTTGACAACGGGGGCGGGTTTTTGGGTGCAGTCGGGCGCCGAATGTCAGCGAGATAAGCAGATATATGCTTCCAAATAACTCACCGATGGAACCCCAGATGCAAGCGTGCCGACGCACCCCTGTAGAGTAATGTATTCTCTCCATATTGCATGAGATATATTATCTAGCCTCCCTTATTGTGTCGGTGATAAATGCAACACACATTAACTCCACCAAAATGCATTTCTCCCATTTCCACAATAAAGGGCCTTCCTCTTTCCCCTGACCTTCAGCAGGGCTTGCAAAGCCAGCATAAAATATGCATTTAGGGGAAGCAGCGCGAGTGGATGTGAGGTTCCCGCGCGGAGATTGCTTTCTTTTGTACAGCGTCATGCAGGAACATGTATCACTGTCCGCCTCCAACAAACAGCCAGTAATATGCAGAAATATTAAGTAGGATCAGCAAATAAATATATGGAGTGGAGCCGGCGCTATGACAGATGTTGGCTATTTGCATGGAGCTCTTCTGTCATGTCATTAGCCGGCGCTCTCAGCCAAGCAGGGCGAAATGAATGAAGTGGCTGTGCCTGCCTAGTGGCTGGCCCTTTCAGTCTGCGTGTGCATGCGCGCATGTGTTTGCATGTTGAGGTGCGACGCATGTACAAAGAACATGTGTCTGACTGAAATGTTTTGCAAGATAACTCTCTCTCTCTCTCTGTGCTTGTTCATGCAAGACTGAGTTTGTCTCTGCATTTTTTATGTTGTCCAATTCCCCCCGCACCAAACTATTGTAACTTCAACCACATTAAGCCTGGCGTCCCCATTTTTGGCTAATTTTCTTCAGACGGAAAACGCATTGCATCGCGATATGTTGGGGACTAGTAGATCTTACATTTTTGCTATTTGTCATACAACAAAGTAAATGGAGTACAGGTTTTGTTATGGGTACAGCTAGGTACAGGCATAATAACATATATCAGGCTTGTATAGTGCATTTCGTGAACCCAATGCGCTGAATGGCATATCACAAACTCTATGATTCAACATTTATTCACATGCGTTATTATTTCATGATAACGCACATACCGGTAAGCGCATCAGGCATGTGTTTGTGTGTGTGTGTGTGTGTGTGTGTGTGTGTGTGAGTGTGCCCACACACACACACAGACACACACGCTATTCCCTACTGTGCCCCACTGCACTGCCTCGTATACTTCATTGTCCGCAGTTTCTCAATTTCTTCGTTGGGCGAGAGAGTGGTGTATTTTAAAGATTGATTTAGTCACTGGAGCAGGGAGTGTGTATTCACACTGTTTCCCCAGCCTGCTCTCGCCGGTCAAGGCCGCATGAGTTTCATTCTGGTGAAAACATGCAACCACTATATGGCTTCAGGGACACCGTATAGCACCTGACCTCACCCAGCTGAACATAAATGAGTAAAGAGAAACATACAACACAGTGCAATACCCTTTATTAACCCCCCAGCCCACCCCAGGAGGAGCATATATATATATATACAGAGGCTCTTGCAATCAGGCACAACATTGTTCAACGTCCGCGTGCGTGCGCTGTCGAGCACGGAGAGAGAGAGAGCGAGAGAGAGAGAGAGCCCGGCGTACCTCACAGTCTGTTGTAATGGCTTGGATCATCAAGTGCTGTTCAAAACGAGGGGGGGGGGGGGGAGGGCGCGTGGGGGGGGGGCTGCTCGGAGAAACGAGTATTGATTTGAAAATGTCTTGTTTTGTTATTTTCAAAGCTTTCATCTGTGTTTTTCACTTTGCTGCCGAAGTGCCTGAGGTCATGGTTGGGGAGGTTATAGAATGTTCTGTTCTGTGATCTGCGTGTGTGTGTGTGGCGGTGTGTGTGTGTGTGTGGCGGTGTGTGTGCGTGCTTGTGTGTGTGTGTGTGTGTGTGTGTGTGTATGCGCACGCCAGCGCGTGTGCCCGCGAATGTATCGCATGTTGTCAACCCCAGAATACGTACGGTCAGGCAGGAGAGTCATATATCTGACAAAGTGCAGCCAATAAAGTATAATTCATGAGCGCTCCAGTGTCTGTGGATAGTAGTCATTACTCTTGTGTTGGTGTGCATGCAGTATATCAGGGCTCTGAACAACAGCCCTCATCACGATATTGATTGCCTGACACCCTCTGAAACATCTACCCCCCCCCTCCAACACACACACACACACACACACACACACACACACACACACACACACACACGCACACAGGACTGAGACGGGGGGGCAACAGAGAAAGGGGTAGCGAGAGCCCAAGAGAAAAGGAAGGAGACTTTAGGGGGAGTGAAGGTAGGTCTGGAACGTACTGTATCACTCCGTCTCAATCTTCTGGCTCGTTCTGTAGAAAGCTGTTCATCTCCGATAAGACACACATCCATGTTTTCGGACCTTAAAGCTACTATCGGTGAGTTTTATGTCTTTCCCAATGGAAAGAGGGTATCGATGTCCAAACTACAATAAAGATGGTCCGGTGTCCAATTCCGTCTGCTTCAAATAACTTGGTGGTGGTTGGATCCAGGGTTATAGGTTTAACTAAAAGAGATGGGTGGTCTCCAGTTAACATAACCTGCTGTGTACCGGTATGCCCAGGGGTGTAGTGGAGGGGGAGCGCCACTTCTAAAATAGGATTTAGGTTTTGGTCAATTGATATAGCCACTTGAACCCCAGCATCCATATTCTTGTGGGTGGGGGGGGCGGGGCGATTAGCCAAGAATAGCAGATCTACAAGCTGACAACTTGTCGCAGCACGACACGGCGTCAGCTTGTAGATTTTTGTTTAAGAGATTTGGTGTAGAGGGAAAAAAGCAGTATAGATGCGCTCCCGCACTTCTAAAAGTAGCACTACCCCTGGGTACGCCTTTAACACAACGTACGCGCGTAAACACACACTTATGTAGGCCAGCACCAATCTTCAGGCCAGTTTCCGCCTTCGTCTGTCTGTCACTAATTGATAAATGTGTGCGACTTCCTCCTCTATATACTCCCCATGTATACCGCACAGGAGTATGTATCCTGTTCTTGATAACACACACGTACTGTACAGTTCAGTACACATCATGATGTTCTTATTATCTGCACGTTTCCTCTTTGGTGGGTACACACACACACACACACATGCTGCTTTGTGGATGCCGACTTGCAGCCTAATCAGTAGCATGTAAAGAACACATCCATGTACATCCATGCATGTTGTGATTTCGGCGCGTTTGATCCAACGTTCATTTGTTCCATCCATGACGCTTTACATGTCGTCCTCCAGGAATCACAGCCTGTGACTTTTTTTTTCTTCCACCGCCGTGCCCTTGCCGTGCGTGTTTTGTCGTCTAACAGGTTTTTCCTCCCTTTCTTCTTCTCTCGTTCCATGTCTCCGCCAACGATGGCGTAGTTCCACTCAAGAAGTCTTTGTTCTCTTGTTAAGCATGTTCTTCATCGTTGAGTTTCATGGAACCTCCATGTTTTTTCTCTTCTTCTTCTTCTTCCATGTGGAGGTTTGATATACTGCTACATTAAAGATGGGCTGGCTCCGCCGTTTGCTGTCCATGGGTTTTAATCTAAATGAAGATATGGGTCCCCGAGGGCTTGGTGTGGTAATCACGTCAAACGGCAACACCCCTCTCTGTCACTCTCGCTCCATCTCGCTTGATCATCATCTCCACGGCAATTAAGGAGCAGATTTAGTTGGTATCAGGCTCTTAGGTAATCAGCTGCAGAATGGGATTGGATCTAACGTTATACGGCCGCGTTGTTAATCTGTACGAGCGGCCATCACGTCATTTATCTGCTCCTTGGATGGATGTGACACCTGGCGGTTTTCGGGGGATCTTGGCGCCCGGCTGAAGGTTATGCTAGGTCATTGATCGTGTGTTGTTGCAAAATGTTGCAAAAATGTTGGTTGCGTGAATGTATCAAGGGCAATGCAAATGTCTATTTTGTCACGTCGATAATAATGGAGCGCAAGACTGAGAAACCTCTGAGAGACGGGGAAACTTCAAGTGTGACTACACTCGTACGTCTTGCAAATGAGTTTTGATTTGTGTGTACGTGCGGGCATGCGCGTACGCACACTCGCACATCCACATCTGCCTGTGTGCCTGTAAGCGTGTGCGATATTATAAAATCTCCTTATATTACTTAATCAAGCAGTCATGTTAATTGTGTAATAGGCTTGTATATTTTGCCGCTGTCTCGTCTCATTTGCATATTTACGCCCGTGTTAACGAGGAAGGCTAGATTAGAAGGGGGGGAGGGTTGTAAGTGGCTCCTCCCTGAGTATCTCTGATTTATTTACGCCCATTAACCCATTAAGACCTGGAATTGTGTCATTTTTAGATTTGAGCTCAAAAGCATTATTTTACACTTTGGGCTATTCAAAAATAGCAGATATACAAGCTCATAGCGCGGCACCGAGTGCCGCGCTACGAGCTTGTATATCTGCTATTTTTGAAAAATCGTGAAAATGTGTGCAAATCTTTGAATATATATATTTTTAAAGCGAACATTTTTAACTCAAATCTTTGCTTCTGGGGGGTCCCTGGAACAAAATATTTTGATGGGGGTCCGCGGCCAAATACATATAATTTTGGGGGTCCTGGACATGAAAAAGATTGAGCACCACTGATATAGAAACATAGGTTTTTCAGAAAACTGTTGAGATTTAGGAGACATGTAGAATCGGCTTCAGGTCTCAATGGGTTAAACTGCTATCGTAGCGATCTGCAATTTTCCATATTTAATAAAGAAAAAAGATCATATTACACACATCTCAGCAACCAATCAAAGTCTCAACAACCTTCAAATGGGTTGATGGAAAGAACATATTTCACTTTGCCGTAAAACGCGGTATGTCGGGGGAATGTATGAATAGTTGGAAATTGGATTAAAATAATCAGAATGGGCAGAGAGAAGAGTCCTTTATTTGGACTTCCATGCCAGAGGGGCCTCTCTCTCGCCCTAGTACTGAGTCTGTTCTCTGAGGCCACGGCAATGATGCAGAATAATGAAAATAAGTGTGTCTATTAGACCAGCTAATCTTATTTGGCCTCTAACATTGGTCCGTGTTTTCATCACAGACTAAAGACCCCTTGTTCTCTGTTCTTTTTACGCACAAGTACTATATAGGGCCCGCACACACACACACACACACACACACACACACACACACACACACACACACACACACACACACACACACACACACACACACATCAACACATGCACGCATACATACACACACATGCATGCGTACACACACAATCCTAGCCTTTCGTAGACATACGCATACACACACACACGCACACGCACACGCACACACACACACACACACACACACACACACACACACACACACACACACACAGTCACACACACACACACACACACACACACACACACACACACACACACACACACACACACACACACACACACACACACACACACACACACACACACAGAAACAGGCTTCTCTCCTCCATTCTCCTGCCCCTCCTCTTCTCGCCTCCTCCATCTCCTCTCCTCTCCTCTCCTCCTCCTCCTTCTTTTCACTAAACAACACAGAGCTCCTCTGAGCCCCGAGCAGAAAGAGCAAAATTTACAAGAGGAGCAGAGGAGATGAGTGGTGCTGTTGTGTTCCCCTGAACAGCCCCCTTTTGACTGGAAACCAAAGGTCACAGCACAGCTCACAAGGCCTGCTGGGCCTGTGTGTGTGTGTGTGTGTGTGTGTGTGTGTGTGTGTGTGTGTGTGTGTGTGTGTGTGTGTGTGTGTGTGTGTGTGTGTGTGTGTGTGTGTGTGTGTGTGTGTGTGTGTGTGTGTGTGTGTGTGTGTGTGTGTGTGTGTGTGTTTGACTCTGCACATTTTCATGTGCAAGTAGGCATGTGTAAGTGTGTGTATTGTAAGTGTGTGTGTGTTTGAGCGAAACAGTGTGTGTGTGTTTGTGTGCATCTGGCTTGTATTTGCATGTTTATGTGCCAATGGATACATATTATGCGTGTGTGTGCGTGTGTGTGCGTGCACGTCATAGCCCGGAGGCACACGGGGAGGTCCGCCTGCTAATGTTATGGGCCGGGGTGGGGAGGTCACTTACAGTTTTGCAGCCAAGCTGCAGTCACATGACGGCCCAGCACGTCTGTATCTTTTCATACACACTGGATTACGCTCTATTACCCATCACACTGGGCGGCTTTGTGTTTGGCTACGCAGCCCCAGTTCACAGCGTGGCGTGCACCGTGGACCGGCACATAATCTGCATCACGTCGGGTCAAAAGGCCGGACGAGTTCGTAAGAAACTCTTGAACTCAGAAGTTCTAACGCAGAGTGAGAAGTTCTAACGCAGTGGAACAGAGAGAGCGCTCTCACAGAGCAAGGTTTATCTTCATTAGTGATCATAGGCTGAACAGAGTATCTTCTTCACAGCTGTCGAATGCTTACAACACTACACGCGGAATTAGATTACACCCGTTATTTCCTCCTGTGACTCCTGATTCACTGAAGTTTGTTGTTGTTTTACAAGCTGTGATCCGTCTGTAACTTTCATGTCTTACCTTGGATTTGAACCTTGGTCTCCCACACGAGAGACCAAATTTCCACTCGCTCAGGCAAAAGGCAATCCCTGCTTGGCCTGGGGAGATATTAACATAATGAATTTCAGGCAGGGGCAACTTTATTAGGAAAAACACACAAAAAAGGCTATGACTATGGATTAAAATCTATAAAAACAGTGGAACAGTAAAACAGAGGGGGTCACTGCAAAATGTACAAGCGAAAACTGTTTCGACCAATGGGCTCGACTCACGAGCTTGCGCACAAGCTTGCGCACGGGGCCGCGCACCTCTGTGACCTAAAACGCGTCACTTCTGTGACGCAGAACGTATCACAGTGGCCCCAAATAGGCTACGCCCATCACACTTTCCAACCCGGAAGAAGGGGTGAATTCGCTTCATGCGCTGGGTGAGCAACTCAATGCAAGTGGATGGGAGGGGATTTCGGGTGCCCTCTCTATTATTTTTAACTCTATGGGTTTAACGGATACAATTACGGATTGCAGCTTTGAGGAAAGATATGTTGGAGACTAGCTAACAGTGTGCATGTTTGTGTTTATTTGTTGATGAAGAGCTGAGGTGAAGAGTTGGCGTACGGGGACACACCTCTGTGATGATTGGACGGATGGAGCCGGGGAGACAGAAAGTGTTTGGCCTGTCATCTTGTGTTCTGGGTGAATGGATGAACACGCTAATGCCTATAGAGGTGAGTTACACATCCTCACTGTCCATTGTTTAACATATAGGACGCTGTCATTTATCACACTGTACTGTAGGTGTATATACACAGTCAAATGATCTGTGCTAATTTGAATCAGAGAATAGCGTGTCATCTGCCACTGATCAGAGAATGCATCTGCAGACTTTCTGATTTCAATTAACCCAGAGGATTTTAGTATGTATGATGTACCCGAATGCACACTTAAAATCACACACTACACACACACACACACACACACACAAGCGCGAGCACACACACATAGAGCCTTAAAGCACTTAAGTACCACAGCAGGGTAAGAGTTAGAGGCAGAGGTCAAAGGTCATTTGCTAAGGGGTCTGAAATCATGTCTAAAGACATTAACACTGAAACACTCACGTAACCCCCCCCTCCCCCCCACACACACACACACACATACACACACACACACAGCTCACTCACATACATCGCATTATTTTATATTTTATCACTCTTGATGCTTTGCAAATATCAAAGAATTAATAAATCATACACACACACACACACACATGCACGTGCGCGCGCGCACGCATGCACGCACGCACACACACACACACACACACACACACACACACACACACACACACACACACACACACACACACACACACACACACACACACACACACACACACACACACACACACACACACACACACACATACTGATGCACACATACAGTACACTGATGCACACACTTCTTTCACATGCACACACCGGCCTACAGACACACACACACACACACACACACACACACACACACGCACGTGCACGCGCACACACACACACACACACGCACACACACACACACACACACATACTGATGCACACATACAGTACACTGATGCACACACTTCTTTCACATGCACACACTGGCCTACAGACACAGACACACACACACACACACACACAACACACACACACACACACACACACACACACACACACACACACACATACTGATGCACACACACTTCTTTCACATGCACACACCGGCCTACGCACACAGAGACACACACACACACACACACACACACACACACACACACACACACACACACACACACACACACACACACACACACACACACTTTTCACCTGTCTGTCCTGTCTTTTCTTAATTCAGTCCTAAGCAGTTGTCCTATAGCTGAGTGCTAGCAGCAGCTAGTGATGGATGGGTGTAAGACCATTAGGATGAGACAACAAAATCAATAGACCAACGTGTCAGAACCACACACACACACACACACACACACACACACACACACACACACACACACACACACACACACACACACACACACACACAGAGACAGACACACCCCCACACACACACAGTGGATACGGATAGCATATCCACTGCCACTGACGTGTGTGGGTGTGGGTGTGTGTGTGGGTGTGTGTGTGTGTGTGTGTGCGTGCGTGCGTGCAGTTGTGTGTGCTTCAGACAGGGTACTTATTTGTGTTTGATTGATACTGATGGATATGGCTGATGGATAAGCTCAAATGAAAGCTGTGTAGACAGGCTGATTTGTGCATCTGAGAACAAAAAGGGAGAATGACTGACAGACAGACAGACAGCTGAGTCTACCTCGTAAAACAACTGTATGAAGAGCTCTGGGGACCCCCTGGGGTCCTTGTGGGGGTTCCAGTGTGTCCCCAGAAAAATGGGATAATACAGCTTCAAAATCACTTTATATCCGATCTATACCAGTACGGCTATTTAAAAAAAAACTATATTTAAAAAAAATATTGTATGGGGGTCGACTGGCACAACATATTGTCAGATGGGGGTCTGCGGCCAAATACATATTAATGGGGGGGTCCTTGACCCCCCTTGATGATCGCCAGGCACAGCCGAGCATGTGCACGCCTGCGCGCACACACACACACACACACACACACATACACACACACACACGTGCAGCTGAGCATGTGCCCACTTACATGCACGCACACACACCCGCGTACATGCACACTGAGGCAGATTGGGGTGTAGATAGTTGTTGACAGTTTGCTGCTTGCGGTCTCGCAGACAGACACACGCAGCAGATGTCTTCCTGTGTGAGAGCGCTGCAGTTTTTTTTCTGTTGAACCGGGGCCTGGGCTTGTATCTGAACGTGTACAGCCTGAACGTATACAGGCTGCGCAGTGTGTGTGTGCCGCAAGAAACGCGCTATTTCATACCCAACGTACTGTACTTGCTGCAAGATGGACTTTCTATCAGTCCTCCCTATTTTTTTTCTCAGAACCTCATTCCCCAACCTGAATATTATGGAGCCCAGTGACTTCCTCTGTAGTAAATGGAATTCCCAAGCAAGTCCCTTCAATGGGACTCCACTCTATCTCCCTTAACCGGGCTGTAATTGAATTGAAATCAAACTTAATTGGATTGCTGCCGGAATGCCACTGAACGGGCGTTTGCGTTTCCTGGGAATGGGACGCCATGGCACAGAACATTGTGTGTGTGTCTGCTGCGAGTGGAGAGGGGGGTCGCGGGGTGGGGTGGGGGGGGCGACACACGGCACTGAATTAGATTAGAGCAATCATTTTCTCTGTGAGGGCTCTGATTTAATGCTGCTGCATAGAGGATAGTTCTCACTAAGGCGGTACATACATACATGCTGACTGTCAGCAGAACGGCCGACCTTCCTGCAGCCCTGTTATCAAATCACACAGACCAGTGGATGTACCTTCTGGAAGAGCCGCAGCGCTCCGCTCTGCTTTGTACCGTACAGCTTGTACATGTAGTACATGTACATTACATTACGGGTTTCTTTTTTGTCTGCCACTCTTCTGAGTTGAGTCAACTCGTCTGTATTCTCCTCTACTCATCTGCACGTATACGGCTGCCGTGTTCTGTCCTCACACACACACTACTGTACAGTATGTGTTGTTGTTGTCCATACAGACACCTGAGCCGAGACACCGTGTGATTGGCCGAGAGGTGGGAAGGGGAGCGCTTGTTTTGGTTATACGTGATGACCCATTTCGTCCGCCGAGGCTCGCCCCGTTCGGACGATGCCCTCGCCGACCGGTGAGGCCGCCGGCTGTTCAGTTCGGACACTCATACACCTATAGCGGCTTACTTGGGCCTTAAAAGTCAGGTTTTAACCCTATAGCGTCCCTTCTGGGGTTAACTTTCTGTCAAAATAGCAGATCTATCTGTACAAGCCAATCTATATTGCATATAGATTTAATAGATTTAAGAATACTTGTGGACCTAGTATAGAGCCCTGGGGGACTCCTGTCAACCGCTGTAAGTATATAGGGTTTAAGTGGTTAAAAAGTTATCCATTTGTTGTAGAAACTCTCACAGTGTTACTGTCCGCATGCTGTCCTATAGGGAAAACAAAATCTCCCATGTGTACTCAGTCCTACTCAGCTTTTAAGTTACTCAGATCTACTTCATTCAACTCTGTTCTGTTCGACTCCGCTGTACTCTGCTGCAGTTCACTCCACTATACTCTCTACTCTGCTTTACTCTGCTCTGTTGAACTATGCTGATGTTTCCTGGCTTTCACTATTATATTTATATTTAGCTCAGCCTCCACCACTTTTTTTGGTCAAATGTATTTTATGTAACCATACCTGTCATATTGAGGAAGTTGACCCACTGATAGCATTGTGGCCGACCATTGTCCTCTGTTTATGGTATGTCACATCTGTTATGACCAGGGGTTTGGAAGGAAACAACACCACAGACTGCTGCTGATAGGCCTGCCCTCAGTTGGATAACAAGGGTAATAATGTGTGCATCACATATGCATAGCCTTATTTATTCACAAAGACGAGAAAATAGCATCAATATTAAGTGAATAAATAAATTGACATTTTTGCTACGAGGAACTGCACGCCACACAGTATAGTCCTGCTGGGATTTCCTGACAGTGCGTGGAGGGAGTTGACTCAGAACATGGAATGTGCTGCTGGCCGTCCATACGCAACCATTCTGTTAAAGGTCCGGACATTTTATGACCAGATTTCTGCTTATTTCTCTCCCTGGCAACACCGAGTTGCCAGGTTCTGGGAGAGAAACAAGCAACCAGCGTTAGCTCGTTCGGCATTAGCGATAGCTTCTCAGGGACTTTCAGTGCATGTTTGAGTATCATGAGACTCTACAATGAGTAGTAGTAGAGAAAAAAATAACTTTGCATCGGTTATAATAGACGAATTTCCCTTAGGCACGCGCTCCCATCAGAGGCGTCAATTGGGTATGGCAGGGTATGGCAGCTGCCATACCCTGGCTCCAGGAAAAAAAAAAAAAAGAATCAAAAATAAATCCATGAATGTCTCTGCCTATCTGCGTTGATTATTCTGTTATTAAATTTCAGTAAAATAACTACCAATGCAAAATGATTGCTTTCACAGGGTATTTCATTCTTCACAACTGCTTGTATCTCCCCTATTCTCCCCTATCTTGTCAAATGGTATATTCCCAGGCCCAGCCTGGGAATCCCAGGTTCAACACAGGTGCAATGCGTTATTGTTAATTAGCAAGCAGCAGAGGCGCGTTTTTTCAATAGCAGACAGGCTGTTTTATTTACTTGTGAACAGTGAGTTAAAATGAAAAGGAAGCAGACCTCTCTGCATACATTTTTTGGTAAAAAGACTGACACAGCAACCCCCGCAGCAGACAAGCCGTGCGGCCGAAAAAGGGCCCCCCAAAAAAGGGGCCCCCAAAAAAAAAAATCTGACGCCACTGGCTCACATTATGCCAACGGAGGGGGTCGAAAAAATGACGACAGGGGAATCGCTGGAAAAAATCAACGCCACTTTCTACGTCGGTAGGTGAGTAACGACACATCAAAGATAACACTTAAAATGTCCGGATCTCTCCTTTAACCATCGGAAGGTACTGTTTTTCACATTGTTTTCTGGTTCGGTTGTGCCTGGATTAACATATTTTATACGTTGGCTCTTCCAAAATAGCTGATACAAGCTCGCAACGTGTCGCATGTGTGTAACCGAAGGTCAGCTATATTTGAAAAATTTAGAAAATTCTCAATCTTTATTTTTACATTTTCGCCTGTAATGACATGCTCATTAAAGGGACACCAGGGTTAAATAAAGTCTGGATATGAGATAAATATACCCCACTGCTTCTTTCTCCCTCCTATGCTTTGATTGCATCGTCCTCCGTCTGATTCTGGGTTGGGGACTATTGCAGGGGTATTGCAGGTTGTTTGTCTGTCTGCCCTTGGATTCCAGTCTCTCACTACTGCCCTTTCAACAATAAAAAAAGAAAAAGCAGAAATGCTCTGTAAAATAATCTTTGGGGAGAAAAACCTTGTGTTCAGTGCTTACAGTGTGTGATTCAGTTTCACAACAACATCTTGTAGGTCAACATGCTACATCTCAAATGAATTATAAGATTTTTTGATTTACCGTATGTTTCCATTTCACTTTTTTTCTTTGATTCGATGTTTTCGAACATAATTATGTAAAAACACGATGGCAAATCATTTCATTTCATCTTTATTTTTTTTTACATGATTACTTTTTCAAATACAAACCCCTTTTGTTTTTGCTCGTGGAGATCAGCTTGTGAGGAACTTTAGTCCCCCAGGGGTCTATACCAGGCCCCCTCCTTTTTACACTTAAACTAAATATGTTTGCCGAATTTTCACCCCAGAATACAGACGTTAGTGTTCAGGTGGTTAAATAAATGGTAAAAGATTGTATTTATACACTTGTTCTAGTCTTCTGAACACTCAAACACGCTTTGCAATGTATTCACAGTCATCCATTCACACACACCACAATGGTGAAACTTTGGTAGTCATTAAGGCCCTACACTCACACACAGACGGCGGGTGCAACCATGCGAGACACCACCTTGCTCATCAGGAGCAGTTGGGGGGGGTTCAGTGTCTTGCTCAAGGACACTTCGACACGCTGCCAGGAATGATCTGGGGATTGAACTGGGAACCCTCCAGTCTCCGAGACGGCCCGCTTTACCTCCTGAGCCACTACCGCCCCAACAATTCTAGGTCTCCAGAGTTGTTATTCTGAAAAAAAGTGTTCAAAAGTACATCATTTTTGTTGAGCGACACTTGTCGACGGGGTCACGCGTCTGAATGTATAAATTAGCCTTTAACCGTTTAATCATCTCTCGATCAGCGGTAGTGTCCCCTGGAGTCTGTATTGTATATGAAGTCTGATTTGGCCTCAAGGTGCTTTTCCGGAGATCGGGCGTCGCTGATACAACTTTTCCCATCAACCGTCTTTTTTATTCTCATTAGAAGTCGTCTTGGACTTAAATATAGCTGTAGGGTCCAACAGGGCTTCAATTAGATGGACGATGGAATTAATGAAGTCTCTCCCTCTCTCTCTCTCTCCCTCTCCCTCTCTCTCTCTCTCTCTCTCTCTCTCTCTCTCTCTCTCTCGCTCTTGCTCTATTTATCCCGGTGCTCAGGGGGACACTCGGTCTGGATTCAGTCAGTGTAGCGGCATTTTCTTCTCTTACTAAATTAAATATGTGTAATTGATGGATTCATAAACAGAGCTAACCTTGCCAGCAGCTATCAGAGCTCTCAGCCCCCCACCCCCCCCGCTCCGCCCCCCCCCCCCCCCTCCCCCCACACACACCCCCCGTAGAGAAGGTCTGTGTGAATATGTATTATGTCTGCGATGAAGCTCAGCCCTAAATCCACAAGTCCTTAAGTTCTTAGCCTGAGAGAGAGAAAGAGTAGGCCTACTGCTTGAGGTAAGATATTGACTGTATCAGTTTCTGAGCTTTCCAGGCATAACACATGACATCACGTCTCCCTTAAAAGCAGACAGCATTGTTCTTGTGAAAACTCTTGCTTACAGAACATTCTCCCCCCCCCCTCTCTCCCTCTCTCTCTCTCTCTCTCTCTCCTCCTGTAGCCTCTTCTCCCCGACAGCGCAGACGGAGAGATCAAAGAGAGAGGAGTCGAGTGAGTCGAAGAAATCGAAGTCCAGCGAGCGCACTACTGCCGTACAGTATAGTACAGTAAGTACTGTAAGAGTGAAGAGGGTGAAGTGAGAAAACTAAAATGTTCTCATAACAGCCGAGAGCAAAAGCGGTGCAACCCAACTGAGAAAAAAGAAAAGATTTATACTTTGTTGCGCGTCAGTGTCATGCAACACTGTACTGTACAACAACCATGTACTCTACAAGCTCACAATGTGTTGCAATTTGAGCTTGTAGATCTTCGATTTTTGGCACAACGCCGGTGTCTGGTTGTTCATCAGGTGTGGGTCATTTAAAGCTGCAATCCGCAAGATTCCCATCCTACGCATGAGCGGCACAATTTCTACTGCTGAGCTAAGATGAAAAGCTCATTTGGGAAGAGGATATATTACATTTTGAGACTCATGCAATACCTCTTGTCAAACAGCAGTGGTCCTACCCGACATGCAGCCTAGTAAACCGCCCCGGTCGCGGAAATCGCATTGCATTTGATTGAATGCAATTGAATTCCAGGCTTTACCAGGCTACCCGACATGTGGCAAAATAACAGATCTACAAGCTCAGCTAGATCTGTTTTCGCCAAAGAGATTTTTTGGTCTGGAAAGAAAAAAAGGGGGGGGGTGCAATTATAGAACTCTGGGACACCCTGGTTAATGTATATAGTATCAAAGTAAATAGGGTGTAAATGGTTAATATACTCTACCATACAGATTTGTTTAAGGAACGTTTTAGCTCCCTAAAAAATAAGAAAGAAAAATTAGATTTGTGTACACATACGCCTCTCTTCTCTGCCACAAAGACACGGAACAAGGGCCAAAGAGATGGCGCCCGATGCCCGCGCCGCCACCACCCGGCCCGCCGCATAATGAATGCACAAAAAAAGCTTATGTGCATTCTTTCCTTGCGGTCCCGCTATCAATAACGGGAGACATATCCATTAGTGCAAGAGTCTGGGGCCAGGGCAAACACTCCCTCTAGCATTTAAACAAACCTCCACGGGGACCCATTCTCCCAGACTCCCCGGAGGGCGCGAGGGGGCAACGCCGGCACTCACCAGACGGTACCTTATATACCCCATCAACGCATGCAACCGCACCGCGGGGGGGGGGGGGGGGACCGCCGTCTTCCATCGGTACTCATACTGCTCCCAGCGCAACACAGAGAGACACTGGACAGAGTGGTGGTGGGTGGGATTGAGGGGGGGGGGGGGGGAGTGCGAGGAAAATACACATCAGAGAGCACACTCATTTCCAGGCGTGACTGTTGTGTTTGCCTAGAAGTGCTTTTCCTCGGGATCGGGGGGCTGGCGATATTCAAATTAATGGAAGAGAGCGCGGGAAGTGAAAGATGAAAAATGCACACAGAGGGCCTGTGACTTTGAGTAATGCTGGTAATTGGAGGGAAACATATAGGAATTCAGTGGGCATGTATTAAGCAAATGAACACGAAAAGAATCCTTTCCCCCCCTCTCCGTGCGAGTCTCATTACTTATTACATCTCTGTAGTTGTGGGGTGCTGGTGGTGGGGGGGGGGGGGGGACACAAAGAAAGTTGCATTGTAGACACAAAATGGAACGCGCACACATAATCCACCGCGAGTGGCCTGTGAATGGAAAGCATTTGCTCTCCCGTCCGCTTTGCATTGTCAATTGATCAATTGCATTAAAGCTGGAATAGCAGCAGTGATGTGTTCTACCGTGGTACGGTGTATACGCCGTATACAGTGCAGATTTTTTTGGGGGAAAGCGTATACAGTCTAATAACCATTTCATCCATTGAAAACACGATAGCGTATCGCGCATGTCGCGCATGTCGCGCAGGGAATAATTATCGTATACCCTCCGAAAAAAACTACGGTAGATCACACCACTGAATAGCAGTGATACCCACATTCTGTGTGTGTGTGTGTGTGTGTGTGTGTGTGTGTGTGTGTGTGTGTGTGTGTGTGTGTGTGTGTGTGTGTGTGTGTGTGTGTGTGTGTGTGTGTGTGTGTGTGTGTGTGTGTGTGTGTGTGTGTGTGTGTGTGTGTGTGTGTGTCAGTCTCATGGCCTTGCAGGGTTTATCTGCTGGTTGCTCAGGTTCAGCACTCTTGTGTGTTGAAGTGCTAATTACAGTAAACGCACACACATACTTACACACACACAGACCTCAAACTTACCAGTGATATAGACACAGAAAGGTGTGTGTTGCACCAAAGTGGGTCTTAAATGACAACTGACAGCTCCAACACGGTTCACCCGCATACGCACACACACCCAAGAAAATATCTGTACTACACACACACACACACACACACACACACACACACACACACACACACACACACACACCTGTACACTTAATAAGTTGAAATCCACCGAGGTGGAAGGAAGGAGCACTCCAAAATAAAAGTTTGCAAGACACTGTCGGTCAGTTACCATTTGCTTTGGTAATAACTGACTGACAGTGTCTTGCAAACTTTTATTTTGGAGTGCCGCTTCCTTCCACCTCGGTGGATTTCATCTCATTGAGTTAATCTTGTCAGCTGAGCACCTGACTCCAGTTACAAACAACGTGTACCCTTAACTCCAGACGTAAGAGCAAAATGGCCGCCGTGTGAATGATGTTAATAATGGAAAAAACCCATTTGTCCCAAAATGTCCTCAAGCCAAAGCCATGACATTTCCACTTCTGCCCAAACCGCAAATACATCACCATTTGACGTTAAAAAAATATTCTTTTTGTAGCAGAGTCCTAAATGTGAAGCATGTTGACTCACCCAACCACCTGGGCCTCTGGTTCTGTCTGTCCCCCACGCATGTCTTTTCCTCCTTCAATTCACCAGCCCCCTTCTCCCCTCCACCCCCCACAGCTGTGTGCGTGTGCGTGCATTTGCGCATGTGTGTGCGGTAATCCTGAATGCCTCGCAGGGAGACGCACCGGACCGCTCCATAAATGTATGAGTCGCCAAAATGAAGAGGAGATGAGCAGTACGTGGGCTGGGGAGCCATGTCCAAACCTACTGACAGAGAGAGAATGTTCTGTGTAAGGGAGAGTCAGACACAGATATGATGTAGACAGGCAGGCAGGCAGGCAGGCAGGCAGACAGATAGACAGACAGACAGACAGACAGACAGACAGTCAAAGGGGGACAGCCTGGGGGAGTGAGGACCTGCACTCTCTCCTGACCCTCTCCAGTATCTCTCACACTGTCACTCTCAGTCTCTCTCTGTCTTTCTCTATTTTGCTCATTCTGTCCTTAACCTGTCCTTCCATCCTTCTGTCCTTCCGTCCGTCCATCCGTCCGTCCGTCCGTCCGTCCGTCCGTCCGTCCGTCCGTCCATCCATCCGTCTGATGTTCACAAATACCTACTCATTCCTGTCTGTATTCTCCCCTCGTCTCTTGTCTCTTTGTTGTTTGCGCCCCCCTTGTCCTCTCCTCTCTCACTCGATGACTATTATTTGCAGTTCAGGTATAGTTCAGAGGCAGACCCCGTCCCCTCTCTGCTTTCACCCACAGGTGAAAGCCTCCACTGACCACCAAGCCATGCTCTTTCGGTCCACAACCCCTACAGTGTGGGGCTGCGTTTGGATCAAGCCAGCCATACTGTAGGTTTGTTGGACCACTTAATTCTGGAAATAATGAAAATAAACTTTATGTGCACTCACTCACTCCTCTCCCAACTAGCGCTGGATTGGATTGAAGCGGCAGCCGCAGAACCATTAATGAAATGAATGGGCGCTAATTAATGTATTTATTAAAAATCGATCTATAAAAAAATATTTCTAAAGATTTGCCAAACATGAAAGAGGTTTAGGGTTATAGCTTTAACTTTAGGGAGGGAAGCTATATCGCGGTCGCAGGGAAGGGTTTAATTATGAAACTTTACTGGAGGAGCGTACAATGAGGGCCGACATAAGTATGCATAACATGATCTGTAGCATAGTAGAACAACATGACAATGGGATAAGTCATGTGTGTAATTGAAGAGCCCATATTTGAGACGTTATGATGAGGGAGCCTCCTCTGACAAAGCTCACCCTTGCCCCCTAGTGGTAGCAAAGGTGGTTGTTAGCGCACAGAGCCAGTAAATCTGCTGGACGAGTGAGGTGACAGAGATAGAGATTGTGTGCGTGTGTGTGTGTGTGTGTGTGCGCGGGTGTGTTTGTATAGTGTCTTGTCTGTGCATACGTGGGTGTGTGTTCCTGCCAAGGACCTGTCCATCCAGCCCATAGGCGTCCTGTAATCTGCCTGACATGCGCGAGGCCCCCAGTGACTCTCTGTTATTAGGCCCATTAGACAGCGGGGGATGAGCCTGAATTTTCATTAGCTCCAGTGTGTGTGTGTGTGTGTGTGTGTGTGTGTGTGTGTGTGTGTGTGTGTGTGTGTGTGTGTGTGTGTGTGTGTGTGTGTGTGTGTGTTTATGCGTGTGTGAGGGAGAGAGAGAGTGTATGTGTGAGAGATGAGTATGTAATCTCTCTGACATCAGGCTGGAAGGAGGGACAAACACTCCAGGGGTTGACAGATAATAGGCCTTCTTGGGACGAAGGGTGACGAAGAGGGGCTTCATTTTACAGTAGCTGTTTGATCAATTACAATATTGATAGTTGGCATGTGGCTGTCATGTATCACATCTACAGTACGATTTGACCTAGTTATGATGACCATGAAGACTTACCGTGGTCATTTGTTCTCATGTTTTTGTTAGTTAAAGGTGTAGTTCACCGCAAAAATGTTGCTGTGAACTACAGTTTTTTTTTGTTTTTGTCGCATTCCTAAGCCAATAATTTGATGACCGGCGGAGACTCAAAGACTCTTAGCAGATGCTCTTATCCAGAGTTACTTACAATAAGCAAGGTAGACACATACATCAAATGCAGAGAGACAGTGTA